>NC_053156.1:113337990-113415490 GCF_016835505.1 Polypterus senegalus
CAGTTCCTTGGTCTTGCTAGTGTTCAGGTGTAAGTGGTTTGAGTCGCACCATTTAACAAAGTCTTTGATTAGTTTCCTATACTCCTCCTCCTGCCCACTCCTGATGCAGCCCACAATAGCAGTGTCGTCAGCAAACTTTTGCACATGGCAGGATTCCAAATCGTATTGGAAGTCTGATGTATATAGGCTGAACAGGACTGGAGAAACTACAGTCCCCTGCGGCGCTCCTGTGCTGCTGACCACAATGTCAGACCTGCAGTTCCCATGCCACCAGGTGTGAATCTATTCCCATCTCTGTCAGCTTGTCCCTAAGGAGCAGAGGTTGGGTGGTGTTGATTCTGTATGTTTAGCCTAATGTTTCACAATAAGTATTATGCTCAGTTGTGTATTTTATTTATTTGTAGTTTTTCTTTTATGGCTGTATACTTTTTGTAAAACCTGCTGAAATTTTCCTCTAGTGACAATAAAATAAAATTGAAACTGAAATGAAATTACACATAGACTTTGTCTGTAGTACTAGAGTGTTGTACCATATTAGCCATTATGGAGGTTTTAAGAAGTTAAGCAAAAGCTAAGCTGCCTCGAAATGTTGCATATTGTAATATTTCTAGTTAGCCAATAAAAGATGTCATTCTGCTTAACTTCTTACCACTTAGACTTTGTGGGATTATTAAGCCAAAGGCCTTTTATGTGTTTAGGCCTCAGATCTCTTTTGAAGTATTCAGACCTATTTGACTTTATATGATTAAACCATTAGAAAAAGCCTCATTCCAGGTCAAATAATACAAAAACACAAACAGAGGACCAATAAAGGAATACGGGAAACTGCAAAGTTAACAAAAACAAAAATCATGACGCAGCGAGATAATCCTAACAAAAAGTGCATTTCAAATTCAGAAAGTACTCTGTTCTAGAAACTTTGACTCTTCCAGGAAATTATTGTTTTTCTTAGTTTCTGCTATTCTTGCATTCCAGGCCTCTAGACTCTCTTATAACAGCTGTTTTTTTCTTTCTACAGTTAATATTTCTAAGGTTTATTGATTCATTGTGTAAACGAATATATGGGACATTACCAAATGTTTTATAGGTTGCAAGTCACTGTGTACTTGTAAAGTTGGTCACAGGCTGTAATTTCCTTCTTTGATTTGTATTTCTTTCTAAACTTGTTTTAGCAAATTTTTATTCTGTCTAGAGTGCAAGAGAAAATAAGAATGACTGGAAGTAAACACGTAGAGTAAAAAATATAGAAACAAAGCAAGGGTCCGAACTAGGTGAATAAAAATCCACCAATTACCAAAGCCAAAAAACACGAGACAAGAACACGGTTAAAAAGGACTGAAAAGTTTAAAATCAGAAAATTCAAACATGAACTGACTAAATTAAAGCACAAGACGGGTTTTGGAATCTAAATAGTTGGATAAGGAAGTGAGCCTAGAATGACCCTTTTACTCTTTTGAGTAATGACTGACAGGCTTACGACCTCTGACGCCACATCTCTTACTGAGCAAACCCTGGCAATTTAGCACATCTGACAAAAAACAAAATGGCATCAGAAAAGGACTCAAATTGAAAATGAAGTTTAGGACAAAGCATTGAAT
The DNA here is from genome assembly GCF_016835505.1 of Polypterus senegalus. Classification (NCBI taxonomy): domain Eukaryota; kingdom Metazoa; phylum Chordata; class Cladistia; order Polypteriformes; family Polypteridae; genus Polypterus; species Polypterus senegalus. The sequence goes on from NC_053156.1 coordinate 113,339,589, forward strand.
AAAAAAAAAAGATTCCATTTGATTCCTTGATGTCAAAAGCCCCTGTAGTGATATGCAGCTCAATACTAGAGCCAGGAAATAACGTGCAAATAATTTATAAAATGTCCCAGGATGCTGATAGCTTTGATGTCATTTGCATTTATTGGTCACTATTTTACTGGCTTCATTTCAGAGCTTTCCCTATGTCCTTATAAATAAACTTATCTTCTCAAATACCAACATGTTTTTTAATTAAGGACCTGAAAATATAATATTTGAAAACTCTTAAACTGCTCTTTTCACCCAATGATTATGTGTGCAGACCCACCTAAGGGCTGGTATGAGCTAAACTAAAAAGACCTCATCTAACATTGTGCATGGAGGATCAATCTGAGCTGCCATTCTATGTTTGTATTATTAAAAAAATAAAGACTGAAGTTTCTTTCTTTTTTAAATTAAGTATCTGTCTTTAGATCTTGGTTTGCTTCCCCTATTCTTCAGTTAGATTAAATGTTTTACTATATGACAGATGTTCATGTGATCCATTTCAGATGCTTGACTTTCATCTTACCGTATGTGGTGAGTACTTTTAGCTGAAGATGAGTATCTCCAGTGAACTGCCTATGTCCAGCATAGAGTGTCAGCTCTACAAAAGTACCAGATTCAGTTCTACAAATAGCACTTTAGAAAGGTTGTTCCACTTATTAGTACCGCTTCAAAGCCACAGGAGTGAAAAAAGTGACCTCAAAAGCACAAATCAGGACACAAATAATTATATACTTAGCTTCCATTGAAGAATTCTTCTTCTTCTTTCGGCTGCTCCCATTAGGGGTTGCCACAGCAGACCATCTTCTTCCATATCGTCCTGTCTTCTTCATCTTGCTCTGTTACACCCACTGCTTGCATGACCCCTCATACCACATCCATAAACCTTCTCGTAGGTCTAAGAAACCAGTTTACAAATCCAGACACAGACCTTACTGGGAGTCCAGCAATAAAAATCAACAGAGATGATCACAGCAGTTAATATTATAATGAGATTCTTTAGCATATTTGAGCAGCATTCTTAGCAATATTTCCAATACTTTTGGATCAACACAGATGTTTCAGTTGTAATGTAGTTGTTCTACTATATACTGTACTGTATATTGTCACACATGTGCACATGGGAGACAGTTTATAGGCTCAAATAAATATGCTTCTCCACCACACCAGGTGTTGGTACTATCCTCAGACACTTTCTCCTCTTTTCCCTCTGCAGACCATCAGAAGAACTCGCCTCCTAAGATGCCACTTCCAGTTCTGCTCTCCTTGGACCCACCTCCAAAAGACACCATTTCCAGTTCTGGACCCCTTGAAACCGCCTCTTCCTAATCCATTGGCATTTTTGTTTTGTTATTCAGTTCCATTTTGAAATTGTGTCTGTAAAGACGTTTTCCTTTCTTTCTTATTGCCAAGTATATTAGGGTGGAATCCCAAACTCTATATGCACTGATTGGTGCTTTTATTTACCTATAATTAAAGGAAATCGCAAAAATAGAAGATTGCATTAAAACAGTACATGTTAGGAAAATTGAAATCAGTGTTTGTGATCAGCAATCCAAAATCAGTTAGACGCACCCAAAAGTGTTCAAGAAGCAAAATCTTTGTTGTCCAGTGTAATGAAAACAAAATAAGCAATAATGCATAACAAAAATGAAAAGCAATCAATGTTAGCAGAATAATAAACTATACATTATGTTTAAAAGAATAAGATTTCATAAGCAAAAATATTAAATACACACACCACCATAATACAATGAATATTATTGTACTTCATGGCTGCCTATACTGCCCAGGTCTGATTAATTATTTACACTTTTTATGCTCCTCAGAGTTTTGAGAACTAGCTATTGGTATCTTGTAGCAGTAGAGCATACAAAATTAGACATATTGCTCTCAAAGCTTTCTCATTAGTGTTAGCAAACCTAACACCTTTTCACAGTGCATTGCTTGTTTCCTGTTTTATGCACAGATTTGTCCTCTTAATTGAGTTCCCAAAACACATGGCAAGACTTATATAGCAGCGGTAATTGTGATGCAACTCCTACTGTAGACTCGCTACAGAGCATAGTGGTTTTTATTCTGTGTTTGGAGCAGGCTGAATGTTTCAGCTTGTAGCTGCAAAGTGAGTCAGTGAAAGAGCAAGACTGTTGGTCAGTAAACTCCTTTATTCAATTTGTGGATGTGTACAGTGAACAATATGTTCACGTTACCTTATTTTAACCATTTGAATGCCACTCACATTTGCTTTGTGTACTTCAGATGTATATCTTGCTTTAAACTAACCTGAACTAAAAACACAAAATCATCTGTGCTGTTTGTTGGTTACTGCAAAACACCAATTATAAAGTTCATCCCATTTTCTAAGAAGAAGGATTTTCAATTGGCATCTATGGTTTCTTTACAGAAGAAAGAGACAAGTTCAATTCAATTACTATTTTTTTTCCTTATATTTTCTGTGCCACTATCAAATGATACATCAAGTTACTTTTTGGATTTAATCTTTGAAAGGTTAAGCAGGATCATCATTCATGTCTGAAGTGATCAATTTTTTTCCTTTTGTACTTTTCTTTCTGACTGGAAAAAGTTCTACCTGAAGTTGTACATCCACCTGTTTTTTAAAACTGCTTTTTAAAACTATATCGTAGCTAATGATGCAAGCATTTAAGTTTTTTAAATGTATATTCTTACCTTATGGTTAATTTCTGTCTTATACAGTGTTGAAAGATGTTGTTACAGGTTTATAGTTTAGATAAAAAAATAGACCAAAGTTGATCAAATGATCCATAGCCCTAATAAAATAAATAAATAAAATAGTATTTTTTCTTGTTTTATATATTTTATGTTTGAAGGAAAAAGTAAAACCTGTGCCATACTATAATTTTTACAGTGTGTAACTCTTCAAAATGTATCATGGTGCTGTTTTTTGATTAATTTTAGTGTTAGTTGAGAACTTCCAGGGCATGGTGGTAGTGCTGTTGCCGTGTGACAAGAAGAACAGGTGCTTTTTGGATGGAGTCTGTATGTGCTTCCTGTGTGTGTGTGTTTCCTCCAGGTGCTTCAATTTCCCCACACAGTCCAAAGTCATGCATGTTAGGTGGACTGGCAATGTTAAACTGGTCCCAACTTGTGCACGTGTACAGTATGTCTGTTCATCCTGCAGTGGGCTGGTGCCCTATTCAGTTATTCTTCCTGCCTTGTGCCCATTTATGTTGTAATTCTGGGACAGGTTTCAGTTTCCCCATGACCCTGCTTCGAATAAGCAGGATTAGAAAATGAATGTAATTTATTACTAAATTTCCTTGTAGATAGATAGATAGATAGATAGGTAGATAGATAGATAGATAGATAGATAGATAGATAGATAGATAGATAGATAGATAGATAGATAGCATCGTCTCATTTCACAGTAAAATTCTTACCTTGAAAATCTAACCAAAATTCAACAGATTGCTGCTTTCTGGTGCCATGACAAAAAATAGGTTAAATTCATAACTTCCATCCATTCATTATCCAACCCGCTATATCCTAACTACAGGGTCACGGGTCTGTTTAATTTTATTTAATAGTAAAAATTCATTTTAATTAATAGAAAACTCAAATCAATTCTCTTAATGTACTCCTTACCCTTTTTTTGATGCTTCCATCACCTGAAACCATGAGAAAGAAACCCTTCCAGTATATATCCCATATAAAATTGTCTGCTTTCATTACTACAAATAGGTAAGATGTCAAATAAAATTAAGAGCAGTGTCATAAGCAGCAAAGGAAGAAATTAATATCCTTTTTTTAATATTTCTTACCCTTTCAGCTAGCTGAGGATTAATTTAAATGAGTGGTATATTTTGTGAACTGCATGTGAATACCGTGGCCCAGTTTCTGTCTGTGTAGATTTTTTTCAACCTGGGAACTCAGAGTAAGAGGGCATGTTGTGGAAAGAACAGCCAGGTCAGAAAATGTGTTAGGAAGAGAAACTTGGTGAAGGGAGTATCTTGTTGGTACTTAAGAGCTGGGCAATGGGTTAAGTTACCCCAGCATGTAGACAGGAGTTTAACAACGATGAAGTTACGTGCAAAAAGAGACAGGGATTATTAGTTTAATTTTACTTATGCTGCACTTTCTGCTGTCCCTTTCATTCCTCCCTTGTGTACTTTGAATAATAAACAGCCCTTCTGCATACTTTCGGCCTCCTAATTGTTATTCTGGTTGAGCATCCTGGACATTCATTTTACTCTTATTCTAGTTGAAAAATTACTTGCGGGATTTCCATAAACTTATGGGGTACACAGCCATCCACCTCGCTCTTATTATGGGTTCTCCTATTTTCTAAGGTACATAGCTTTCAGTGTTTGCTTACCCACATTAGGCCAGTCTCTGTCTTCCAACAAAGTACACAAAGTCTCCTATTGTTGCTCCATCTACTGCCTTTTCTGCTCCCTAAGAAATTCTAAAAAGATTCACACATACTAATAATATTATTTGAGTGACAGAAATATTTTGAGATTAAGGCTAAAAATAATCAGGCATAGTCTAGATCATGACACTAAACTATTTGATATCTTTGATAATGATCAAAAATATTGACTTAACTAGAGCTGTTTCTAAACAAGTTTAAACCAGACGAGTGCTCAAAAACTATGTTTTCTTGGTAAGAGTTCCTATATTTTGAAGGAAAGTTAACACACTGCTTAATATAACATGACCACCATGATGTCATGGGTCACGTGGAATGTGTGTCATATTCCCAGTAATCAAAGCATTATGGACACACAAGACACATAAAATGACAGTGCCCATGAAAACCAGAAACACAAAATGGTGGCACCCACACAAATAAATGCAAAGTTTCCATAAAATAAATCTTACAAAATGGCATGTACAGCATATAAAAAACATATGTATATGTACTTGGCTCTGCCCAGCCGAGTAATCAATCTTTCATATATTGTACGTTGTGCCTTGGAGTTCTCTGTGGGTTCCAGTGTAAAAGAATTATCTTAGTAGAAGAACCTTTTCCCTCTCAGCATCTACTTGGTATTGTAGATACCCAAAGAATGATGCCAACAACATCAGTGTGGGTAAGGCAAATGGTCAACTAATATTGAAGGAATCAAGCCATTTGTTTAGAGAAATAGAAAAAGGAAAACTGGAAATAGCAACTGGGTTGTTTTCTGGTGTTGTTTTGGAGGTAGCCAAATAAGTCTGCCACTCCACCTTTGAGTCAGAAAAAAACCTTTGTTCAACTTGGCCTAGCAGGTAAGACATTGCTTTATTAACATGTTTTGTTTAATTGCTTACTTAATTCATTCCTTAATTGTGCATTTTGTTCAATAAAATTTACATTTTTGAGAATTTGGAACTTGGAGATGGCCATGCGTTCCAGACTTCAGGCAGACATTGACTGGAAAGGATTTTCAACCAAATATTGAAAATGATCATTATATTTATGATTATGTTAGTTTGTTTAAATATTTTTGAGCTCCCGAAAATAGGGGGACATGTATAAAAATGTCTGTCATTCCTAAACAGCTCATATGATATTTTTGTTAAACCACTTAAATTAAAGCTGAAAGTCTACATAGAGAGAGCGAGTCAGAGGTTGGGAGCATGTGCCGATTACAGCACATTACCGTACTCACCACACAATTAACCACCTGGATTGGGACCCGAGTGCACTTCAACCAAAAATTGATTTATTTTAAATCCATTGTGGTGGTGTACAAAGCCAAAATTATGAAAAATTCAGTCACTGTCCAAATACTTATGGACCTAATAGTAATAAGCATGCTGTGGAAGAAGATGGAAAGGTATTTATCGAGTGACAAAATATGCTTAAAAAAATCTTTTTTTTTTCAGTAAATCGTATCTAAACCTAACCCATGTTATAATTAATGTTCTTTATTTACTGTAAAAGATGGCTTTTCTAAAACAATCTAATTACAGAATAAGCATATAATAACATAAGCACTGCGGTGGGTTGGCACCCTGCCCGGGATTGGTTCCTGCCTTGTGCCCTGTGTTGGCTGGGATTGGCTCCAGCAGACCCCCGTGACCCTGTATTCGGATTCAGCGGGTTAGAAAATGGATGGATGGATAACATAAGCAAAAAGACATGGATGGGCATTTAATCAATGAAAAAAATATACTGAAATACATTACTTTTATTTGAGCAAATCAAATCTCATGTTATAACTCATTTGCCTTTCATTTATTTTGTTAAGTATACTGTAAAACCAAAATTCAATCAGTTACAAGCATAATCAACTTAATTCAAAATCATGGTAACGAGGTCAAGAGGCTATCCAAGTAGCACTGGGAGCAAAGCAAGAAGTCTAGTGAGCCAGTCTTAACAACAACAACATTTATTTATATAGCACATTTTCATACAAACAGTAGCTCAAAGTGCTTTACATAATAAAGAATAGGAAAATAAAAGACACAATAAGAAAAACAAAATAAATCAACATTAATTAACATAGAATAAGAGTAAGGTCCGATGGCCAGGGGGGACAGAAAAAAGAAAAAAACTCCAGACGGCTGGAAAAAAAAAAAAAATTTGCAGGGATTCCAGACCATGAGACCGCCCAGTCCCCTCTGGGCATTCTACCTAACATAAATGAAACAGTCCTCTTTGGATTTAGGGTTCTCACGGAAGGGCTTGATGATGATGGTTACGTAGACTTCTGCCTTTTAATCCGTCCATCATTGCTGGAGCATCATGAAGCTTTGAGTGGGTGGTGGTGGCGCAGGCAAAAAGAAAAAGAAAAAGAAAAAGAGAGTAGGGGTCAGTACGGATTTTAGAGCCACCATGAATAGTTATTATGATGAATTGAACATATCAGGATTAAGTTAAATTGAAGTTATAAAAAGGCCATGTTAAAGTAATGTGTTTTCAGCAGTATTTTAAACTGCTCTACTGTATTAGCCTGGCGAATTCCTATTGGCAGGCTATTACAGATTTTAGGTGCATAGCGGCAGAAGGCCGACTCACCACTTCTTTTAAGTTTTGTTCTTGGAATTCTAAGGAGACACTCATTTGAGGATCTGAGGTTACGATTTGGAATATAAGGTGTTAAGACATTCCGATATATACGATGGGGCGAGATTATTTAGGGCTTTATAAACCATAAGCAGAATTTTAAAGTCAATCCTGAAAGACACTGCACTGGTCTTAAGCACCACATGCAGAAAACTTAGAATGGCCAGTTAACCTAACACACTCATCTTTGTGAATGGAAGTGTAAAACCAGAGAACCTGAAGGAAAACACAGAGACATGTGGAGATTGGGAAAACTCAACCAAAATGAATGACTCATGTATGATTTGACCAGAACACTAGATATTATAGCGCTGCTGCCTCGCAGTTAGGAGACCTGGGTTCGCTTCCCGGGTCCTCCCTGCGCGGAGTTTGCATGTTCTCCCCATGTCTGCGTGGGTTTCCTCCGGGCGCTCCAGTTTCCTCCCACAATCCAAAGACATGCAGGTTAGGTGGATTGGCGATTCTAAATTGGCCCTAGTGTGTGCTTGGTGTGTGGGTGTGTTTGTGTGTGTCCTGCGGTGGGTTGGCACCCTGCCCAGGATTGGTTCCTGCCTTGTGCCCTTTGTTGGCTGGGATTGGCTCCAGCAGACCCCCGTGACCCTGTATTCGGATTCAGCGGGTTAGAAAATGGATGGATGGACTAGATATTATAGGCTGAAGCACTTTGCACTGCACTACTATGCTGTTCCCTTGCACTGTCAAGCCTGATAAACTGGCTGAATTTCCAGGAAGCTGAACTTTACATCAATGCAAGCATAAATCAGATTTGAAGTGAACGGAGAGGAAAAAACCATACTGTCCAGGCTAACTGCTGAAACTTTTAAAATATGTACATAGTTTGGGTTTTCTGACACTTCGTAGAATCCATTGTCTATGATCCAGCTGAAAAAAAAATGTTTGAGGTCTCTTTGATGCATCTAAATGATGGGAAGTATTACTTTTTTTCCAAACACATGAAATTTTTTAATTTATAAATCTTTTCGTACAGCTGCAAACTCACGTAAGTTACACGTGCAATATACAGTAATCACTTCATTATTCTGAATTGCTACACAAGATTTGAGAAAGGTCACCTTTTGCTTGTTTGGATGCCACTTTGAGTCCAAAATGAGGTGTCAAATGTATGCTGACGCCAACAGGCAATTCTGCTTTATATCACTGTTATGTTCCGCAAGTTTAACTTTTATTTTTAATAAAATATAAGATGAAGAAAAATGTACGGACAGCACACTTTTCAGTCCTTTGGTCCAAGGAAGATTATTAAATGTTGATTACAAACACAGAAAAATGTAATAGTGAAATCTGAAATAACGCTAAATAAAACTAAAAGACAACGAAAATACATAGCGACGAATAAAAAGCAATGCTGTACATTGATATGAGAAAAGAGTGGTCGCGTTATTACGGGAAATTGGTTTTCTGTCAAGGTAAACAATCGTCTAACAGCATTCTAAATAACAATTGCGACATAAATGCTTACAGCGTATCAATTGTGCTATATGTATAAAGCCATTTACGACATAAACTTTAAAAACAATCAGAATGCTTTCAATAAGCCCGGAATATAACAGCAGACAGCTAACTAACGCAGCACTTCCTCCCATAAATCACCGCGCGTAACCCTGCCCCCTTCCACAATGCATGATTATAATTGGATGTTCAGTTGACCAATGGGAAAATGCGATAAATGAAACTGACGAAATTTAAAAATTGAGGAGTAAACAGTCACTGGAGTAATTGGATTTTACGTTATACTTTAATGGTTCTACTTTTCGGTAATATTAATACTAACCATCTCCGGTGTTTTCGACAGTAAGTACAACTTTTAAGCATAAACTGTTGTGGACTATTTACTATTTCGGTAGAATAAAAGATCTCATTTTGACGAATGTCTCGCGTTGTTGGTCATGTTGTTTAAGGCGTGTTCAAGAGTGACACAATTCGCGACATGGTTTTAGACGTTCGTCTTCACAGTATTGTGTGTTACATGCTTGACAGACAGAACCGCGGTGTTTCGTTTGTACATCCTTCATTCTAATAGGCGACTTTACTTGGTTATGGCGGGGCCTTTATGTTTTGTGAAATGGGTGTCCCTGCGGTGGAAAATCTGTTGTCCTTGCGAATGTCTATAAATCCGTTGTGGACACAATCTGTTAGCAATCGCGCCAGTCTTCTAAGAACACACTCGGGTTTTTAGACTTTCTCTGCATGGGTCTGACTGGTTTGTTTTGCCCTTAGTTATGCACAAATAACCGATTCTATTTTAGCAAAACACAGTTATCCAGATGCATGAAAAAAATGGGTGGCTGTGGTTTTGGGGTATGCCATTGTATCAGATCTACCTTTTGGTACTGATATTAAACTTTAACCCAAAAGCCCCTTATTTGTATCAACACTAAGTGCGTTGACGGTTTCTCTTAAAAGTATAACATAAACCTTCAACGCATGGTATGGATGTGCAATTATTTATTTGCCAATCGAACATTGACATTTTCAAGGATCAAGTGCAAGACTTTCTTTTGAGCTAAAGCGTAATGTTTTTTTTTTAACTTGTAACCTTTCGATCAATCAGTAAGTGTTGTATATTATTTAATACGTTTGTCTTATTTTTTTTTTCTTTAGAAATGGATGAAGAACTCGCAAATCGGCAGCAATTATTTGCATTAGTGTCAAAAAAACTTAATGATTTTAAGTCGACTTTCTTGAGTGAAGAGAATGCGAGCGCTGAACTGAATCTTACTAAATGCCCATCATCACTTGGTAAGCTACTTGATACTATTTTTACTCTCTTCTGTTTATCTTAGAAGTGAAAAGTAGTCTGTCTTATTGCTTTATACAATAACAATTATCTTTATATACGAGTACATTTTATAGTGGGATTATATTGGTATTCCATCTCGCATGTATTTGCCTGTATGGGGCTAGTGTACTTTTATTTGTTTTGAAGAGGTACACAAGGAGGTGATACAGCTTCTTAAACGGTCACGTACAAAGTTATTGGGGTGAATTTAACCCATGGCTCCATTTTTAAAGTGACCAGAGCCATCATGCTTCATGCTTCAATCCGTGGAAGAAAATTACTTGAAAATCGCGCTTATTCCCTGAACCTGCTCAATCCAATTTTAGCGTGGCTGGAAAATGATTATGTCTCAGCAGCTTCTTTTGCAAAGCACAGTGGTCCCAAAACTATCGAAATTTTTAACATTTAAAAGTTAAATTTTATTTTTGGAGTAGGCTGCATTTTCATTTCTTTAAAGCTGTGCATCCATTGGTGGAGTCATCTCATCAAAAAGTAACAAGTTCTTTTTTTATTTTATTTTTTTTTTAATATGTACAAAATGGATAAGTAAATGGCCTACCTTATCTTAACTCCCCAAATTGTCCTGGTTAATGTCTCCAAAATATTGTGGCTTGTTTTGCACCCGGCATGCAGTCCTCAGACTAAAGTGTGTTGCACTACTTTCAGTTTTTACAATTTCCAATGAACTGAAAGCTACAAAGTGATCGTTACTTATAAATTTTAGATTATATGTCACTGTGTACCACTGTACAATTATGGCTGTGTAGTTTTGATTACTTTCTTACTCTGTTTGGTTATACACATTTTGAAGCCTTCCTTTATAGACACCATGTTTTCACTTCTTGGCTTATTCTGATTCTTATATTTTTCTTGAATTTTGTGTTTTAATTAAAATTCTGTTACTGTATATGGGTTTGGTGGTTGTTTTATAGGAATATATCTTTTTTTTTTTTTTTTATAAATACCTTTCTCTTAAGTACTTCAAGGTTTTGTAGTTGCTTAACAAATGTTTGATAGATGCCCGTTTATGTTTTCGCTCAAAACATTTAAACCGCTTTAATCTATAACTATGGTACATATAGTCTTTTGGAAGGGTGGAATGTTGGTTATAACCATAACCAATTATTTGATAGGTTTGTATTGGGCAAGTGGTTACTTTTGCTTTGTAGAATATGATTTATTTTAGTTTGGAATGACTTTTAATCACTGCTGTAAGTGAATTGTCAATGGTGTTATGGCTTAAATGGCAGTTTTGGCATCAATACAGTGGAACCCCGGGTCACGACTGTAATTTGTTCCAAAACTCTGGCCGCAACCCGATTTGGTCGTCACCCGAACTAATTTCCCCCATAGGATTGTATGTAAATGCAATTACTCCATTCCGGACCGTACAAGCTGTATGTAAATATATATATTTTTTTAAAGATTTATTAAGCACAAAAATAGTTAATTATACCATAGAATGCACAGTGTAATAGTAAACTAAATGTAAAAACATTGAATAACACTGAGAAAACCTTGAACAACAGCGAAAACTAACATTGCAAGAGTTCACGCTATAGCCTTATAAACTGCTCGCTGTAAACGCATGTTGTTTTTTTTTAAAATAAGTTTTAAGCACAGGGAAAAAAATGAAAATTTTGAAAAATCCTTAATTTATACATAAACAACCAAGAAAACTAACCTTGCAGCAAATCCCCACGAATCTTCCTGGCTTTCTCGCATAACATCGCCTCGCTTATGCTATCCCCTGCAAGTTGCTTCTCGTTCAACCACACTAGCAACAGTTTTCCATCTCTTCCAGCACTTGAGGCCTCTGCTTGGTTAACACTGTAACTCCTTTTGCAACATCAGCTGCTTTAATGGCCTCTTTCTGCTTTAGAATAGTAGATTTTGTTGTCTTGTACTCGGCAGAAAGATCAGTAACACGAACACCGTGCTCCTACTTTTCAGTAGTTTCTTTCTTTAATTCGATTTCAATTTTCTTTGAACCTTTCTTCTCACCAACACTACCACTCTTCACTTGCTTACAGGCCATGGTTAATTGCAAAATGAATGCAAAAGCACACGAAATAGAGCACAAAGAGTTCACAGCGAATGCACGCACGTCTGACCGAGAACAATGTACAGGGAGAGACTGAACACATGCGATAATCATCAGCGAGTACGAACCGGAAGGAAAACTGGCTTGTTTGTCACCCGAGTGTGTGGTCGTGAACAGATGCAAAAGTTTGGCGAACTTTTTGATTGTAACCCGATTTGTACGTGTTCAGAGATGTTGTGACCTGAGGTTCCACTGTACTTGGCTAGAGGCATTTTTTCATTTGCTGATTATTTGACTAAGAATTCAGTCTTTCCAAAGATTTATCAGATAACCTGCACATGGGCTTTGGGGTAATTTTTAGTCTAAACATTTCCAGGAGCTATGAGGAGATCGGAGACCCAAGTGTGTTTGTGTCTTCAGTGGCATTTCTCGCCTTTTGACCCCAAGCAGTCCCAGATGCTATAAGGAATAACTCTGAAAATCTCTACAACCAAGTTCAGCTAGTATATTCCTTTCATTTTTATGAATCTGAGGCACTGATATTTCGAGTTTTTGCTCTTGTTTTCCTACTTTCCTGCTAGGACACAGTGCGTTTGTGGATGTGCTGCTCTAAGCATAAGCGTAACAACAAGCTGAAGAATGTTATAAAGAACACAAAACGGCCAGAATCAATTACCCATTATATAGATTTACTAAGAAAATGGTATAAGAACTGGCACTTCTCATTTTGTTGATTTTACTTTTCGTTATTTTATTTAAGAATCTCAGTGTATATACAGTGCTGTTCAGTGGTCCTGTAGTTGAATGATGTGAACAGCAGAATAGCAAATTCTCAGTGCAACTCTGTTAAAATTCTCCTGAAATAGGGAGCATGCACTGAAACAGCTGTACATACCACACGACAAACCACCTTAGGATCTCAAATTAGGACCAAAGTGCATTCGTGCAGCGGATGACACCTCCGCACCACAATAGTTTGAATACAATGGAACAGTGTGAGGGTTTTTTTTTTGGGGGTAACAGTGGCTGGAGTACCAATCTTGCCACCAACCTCCGAGTTTTCCCTGCAAGATGGAGGACTTGCTTGAAGGGCTGGATGCAAGTTCACGTCATAATCAGGACATTGCAATTGCAAATTAAGGGCCTTACAGAATGGAATCACCTCTGGCATTTATGGGATTCGCAGCAGCATTCATGTTTCAAGCAGAAGTTTAGCATTTACTGAAGTTGAAGAAATCATATTGCTAATTTAAGATATTTTTTATTTGGGGCTAGCAGTATGCACGAACCGTGTTTAAATTTCATTTGTGATGAGTGGGTGTGTACCCTCCAGCCGCCTCCAACATAACTAAAGGGTAATTGTAACATTGGGTTTGTAAAGAGTGATACGAACATCATGGACTACCTGATTTAATGTGCCATGTGTACATGTATCCACTAAATTTATTCAATCACTTTTTCTGTCCAATAACAGAAACATACATGCTACTTAAAATCAATACTAAAAATAGTAATTCAAACCGTACTATATAATTGCTACATGAGATAGTGAATGCTTAAATAATTCCAGATATTTCCATGTACAAAAACTATAAGTTCAGTTTATTGTTGTGTACATAGTACAATTAAATTTTACTTGCGTGTCGGCTCTGAACAGCTGAGAAAAATACAATACGAAATAAATAAAAGCATAAATAACATGCACATGTACTTTGTCTACATAAACAAACTTTTGATGCTTCAGTTTTTGACATCTTCACTGCTTGTGAATAGAAACTGTCCTTGAATTTACTGACTAGTGCTATTGGCCCTGTACCATTTGCCAGAAGGGAGAATTGAGAAAAGTGAATATGTAGGATGGGCAAAGTCTTAACTCCTCCTGTTTGCGTTCCTAATGCTGCGAGTGTTGTACATATATATCGTAAATAGCAGCTGGCTCTAGTAATATTCTGTGCTTCCTTCCCCATCCACTACAGTGTTTTACTTTTGTTGAGCCCAGCAGTTGCCATATTAGAATAAGATGTAGCCGGTGAGAGTGGACTCCACTGTGCACCTGTAGAAATGAATGAGAATAGATGGAAAAATGTGAGCGGTCCTACAATGTCTGAGGAAATAACTGAAATCTCTCATTTATACAAGGACATCTTTTGTTTTTTATAAATTTGCAAACTTTTCTGAAAACATGTTTTTACCTTTTTCATTATGGGTTATTAAGAGAAGATTGATGGACAAAAATGGCAACTTTGTGTTTAAAATTTTTCAACACAAAATGTGCAGGTAGTGAAAAGGTGTGAATACTTTCTGAATCCACTGTACATTCAGGTTAATCTCTCTATATCTCTTTTATGTATCAATGAAGTAACTAAGAAACATATTCAACATGTTTCACATAAGTCAGTTGTAGTCCATGTTTCAGACTTTGCTAAAGTCGAAGATTCAATGCAGCCAACAGTCATTCGTTAGCATAATTTTTCTTTACAATGACCACACCACATATATTTTATTAATGAAATTTATTTATTTAAAGCCCTGTACTTTAGCCAGTGATCCATAATAAAGCCTCAGCTTTATTGGAGAGATAAAGAAAACGGCATTTGCAATAAGCGAGCAGGAAGGAACAGCCTGATGTAATAGTTATTGCAGTAGTATATAGCTTGCCATACACAACAGTGTACATCTTACTGAAAGAATAACTAATGCAGAACAGTGACAGGAGTGAGATTTGGAACCTGTGCATAAACAATAGTGAAGTAGGCATGCATTCTGTTTCCCTGTTGTTCATTTATAAAGTTCTCACTTGTTCTTGTGTACTGTCGACTATTTCTGAAGTTGATGGAACAGTACAGTAGTTACCTTCCTCATGGACCAAAGTTCATTCTGTAGCATGGATGTTAAGCAAAATAGTTTGTTATAAATACATGTCTACTTAAATGTGTAAAAGGACTAACATATTTGGGCAATTTTAAAAGTCACTTTGCTCTGATACAATGGCTCATTTTGTGAACCAAGGTGGTTAGAGGACCACACTTTGAAAACCATTGATAGAAGTTGCCACACTGGTTTGCTAATCAGAATTTAGCTATCGTTAGCCACCCCACTATCTACCCAAGTTAACTCCTTCATAAGCTGTATTTTGGAAGATTAACCATCACCAACCACGTGCAGACTTTTGATGCTTGGTCAGTTGGTGATCATTGCAAACCTTGCTTCAAATATATTGCATTTTATGAGCATGCATTTCTATTTGAAGCCTATCTTAATTTTCATTTTTCAATGGTTAGCAATTTGACTTAGTTATGGGTGTTGTGGTGCTTGTGTTCTTGTTTTACAGTATTTGGTTGGTTGTACAAAGAAGCAGTCTATTAAGGGTCAAGAGCATTTATGCAGTCAATATGTGAATTTGGGGTGTGGGAAGTGAGAAATAGCATAACATTAGATGGATTGGGAGTGTCAAACAAAACCAAATATTATAAAGCTGACTGTCTTACCTATTAAAACGACCTGTAGCATTGTTAATTATTTAGGAGCCTTTTTCTCTGTGTCCTGTTGTTTATGAAGGGATGTTTTGGGGAAATTAATAAAAAGAGTAATACATTAATTACATAGTCATTTTGCACATAAGGAAGTTTTTGTCTTTATAGTTATGTATTTACTACTACTACTACTTGATTCTGGGGTTGTTTGGAGAGTTTGCCATTATATTCATGGCATCCTATTATGGATGATTTATTTTCATTATACATTTTTACAATCTAATATATTAAATTAAAGTCTTTAAATTACATATAATTCTTCACATACCCTTTTAACAGGTAAGATCATTACTGTGGAACTTTAGTATTTTTTGTAAAACATTTGGTTTTTTTAGGAACCGCATGTGCTCTTAAATGGTGTGCATGTAAGGCTCTATGCCAGATCTGCATGTGTTGGTTTTATTAGGGTTGGTAGGCAGAGTGGTGGCTCGGAGGCTAGGGATCTGCACTGGCAATCGTAAGGTTGCCGGTTCAAATCCCGTAATGCCAAAAGGGACTCTGCTCTGTTGGGCCCTTAACCTCCAATTGCTGAGTGCTTTGAGTAGTGAGAAAAGCGCTATATAAATGCAAAGAATTATTATTATTATTATTGTTGGTGATAACAAAATATCATTTGATGTTTATGCTATGTTCAGATGGTTTGTTAGGTAAGTGGTCTCTCCCTTCTTCCTTATTTGTCGTTGGTCTATGGCCCTCCTTCATTGGCTTTGGCTTACTTTTCATCTGTTTTCATCTTCCTTTCTCTCTACACCCTTTGGTTCATTTATTTTAAATCTGACACCTTAATTAATGTTACGGTATTCTGTAGTTTAATAAAATACTTGTAAATTTGTTTTTTCATTCTTAAAAGTTAAATCATTAATTTGCAGAGTTAACCCTATCTCTTAAACTTTTTTTATTTTTAAACTGGTGGTGTAAAACCCTTAGCGAACAATCTGAATTCTCTCATCCTTTGGAATTTATGGATGGCAGTGATAAATTTATTTAATTCAGAAGCAAATACATGTGATAAACATGAAAACCAAGATTTGACAATAACAATGAGAAATTTTAATGAAGTATAATCGGGGGCATTGTAGGGAATAAGAAATGTGAATATCTTATCTGATCTTTAGCATCATATGTCGTTAAGAATTATTTTTATTCAGTTATGTTGTGTTGTAGAGGAATGTGTGAGCCGAAAACACCTTAGCATCTTTAGCTTAAACTTCTTATCATTCTAGTGGAAAAATGTAGAATAAACTGTGTGGATTTTCAACTAACTTCCCCAAAGAAGAGCATGTTAGGATATTTGGGTTCTCTAAGCTGTTTGGGAAGGGCTATGCAATGAATAAACTGGAGCCCCATTCACACGGTGCCTTGTTCCTAATGGTATTGGTATAGGCCCTGAATAGGATGTGTCCTGTTAATATAGTTGTTTTTATAAAATATCACTTTTGACAACTTATTCTGTCTTTGATTTCACATGTACTTGTAAGAGTTTGATTTATGGGAAAATATTAAAATATTATACAGTGGTATGTTGGCTTTTTTTGTGAAGAATTAACATGTGCACAATAAAAATGACCAGAAAGATTAATCAGCTTTGTCTTTTATAAATATTTTTCTTTTTTCCTTGTAGACAATACAGAAAATGTTAAACAGATGATGTTATCCGGCTCTCCTGAAGAATGTTTTCAATTTTTGATGAAAATTGAAACGGATGGAAACCCTAATAAAGATCCTAAGTTTCATAAAAAGCTGATTGACCTGTACAGCAAGTTGTCTGCATCACTGCCTCCTGAAAAGCACAGCAAAAATGAAAGCTATGCTCGCATTTTAATAAGATTTGCAGAACTTAAAGCGTAAGTACAAAGATCTTTTCTAAAATGGCTTTTCATCAAGTAAGTTGACCTCAGAATTTCAAAGAAGAATCTCCATTGTTAACTCCATCAAATACATTAAAAATTTCATTAGGATATTTAAAAATATATTTTTTCCCCAACTTAAGATGCTACAATTGTTCATGTTAAAGGAAGGATGGATTCACTTTTTTTTACTGTTGACAATTTAAAACAAAAAAAATGTGTAGAAAGCATAAAACCAAAAGTTTTAAACTGAAAATCTAGAACTGACCCACTCTTACACTGGTCTGTTAACAAAGTATCAAGAAACTGTTTATAGAAACAAAGTTGACTCCGTCCTTGACACTGACACTCTGAGGATTGCAATTTTCTAAAACTGCAATCTTTTTATATAATACTCTATCGTGGCTGTTCGTTTGTCTGTCCGGGATTTTAAATCGCCTGTAGCTCACAAACCGTATCACCTATTGACTTGAAATTTGGTACATATATACTACATGATGTGTACTATCCGCTTTCGGGGTGATGATTTTTATTACTATTATTATTATTATTATTATTATTATTTTTATTTTCACTTTATTTTATTGTAGAATCAACTATCGGCAGGGCAGCCGTGCGGCGCATGCGTATGGGCGCCGTTCTCATTCCCTACCGCCTTCGCTAATCTTTCTTGAGACAGATTGAAGACTTAAGTGCTAGGTTAAGTGAAAAGTTAAAGAAAATGTACTAAGTAATTTCAACACAAAAACTTAACTGAATCAGTTTTAATGCGAAAAGATGCCAACGAAAGAAGAGAAGCAGCGGGCCGCTATGTTGGAGAATAGAAGAGCTGATACGGAAGCAGCAAGCGCATCAACCTCTGAGCAAACGAATGCTAAACAGAGATAGAGTATGAAAACTAGGAATGCTCAAGTCAATTGTAGGCTGTTACTGGTTCATAATATTAGAAGAATAGAAGTTTTATTTATAAAAAAAAAAAAAAGATATGGCTCTTTCTTTACCTGTTAAGTTTTTGGTGGCCAGGCACGTGTTTAGGCTTTTCTTATTGTATTATTAAGTTGAATACAAGAAATGTATATTGAAATCCCATCCAATTCAAGGCATGCAGTGGTGGTAGGGTTTAATACTTTGAAAATATTGTAATTCAAGACCAATGTCATTTCATAATGTATTCTGTATCCTTTGCCTGTCAGATTAATTTGTTTTGCCCTTTTTGGAAAATCAATGGAAGGGTTTGTTTGTTTGTTTATTTATTCTTTCCATGAAAAGCTTTTTAAAGGCAGCTTCTTAAGTGTGAATATATACAGTCGGTTGAAAGCAGTATTTATTTAATTAGCTATAATCTCCCTTATTATTTGTGACTTTGTTAGTTGCCTAATGGTTAATAAAAAGAAAGAATGTAAAATTCTTGAGTGAGTGAAAATTAAGGAAAAAAATTTTGAAAAATTAAGACTCTTCTGCACTAAAACCCATGGAAGCATTTTAGATCTTCCTAAATTCCAAGCAATGTAAAAGAGAGCCATATTTTTAATTTCTGAAACTACAGACTAAATGTATACAACTTTGTAATTGTTTAGACAATTGAATAATGGTATCATTGAAAGTTGTGCAGTGTTTGGTTTGTGTATTAACATATTTTTATGGTTTATGTAGCATTCAAGACCCAGATGAAGCACGAGATGATTACAAGTTGGCTTCACTAAACAGCAAAATTTTTGCCTTTGTTCACATTTGTTACGCACAGTTTGAATTATCACAAGGTATGAAATTCAGTTTCCATAATGTGCCCCTATATATAGCTCTTTGTTCTTAAGTGTATGGCAGTTATTTGAAAGCGCATTCTTGCCTAACCCTGTTTTAGTATAAATTGGCTGAAAATTTTACCATCACCTCATTATGCATAAGTGGAGTGAAACTTCTTCTGTTAGTGCTTGTCATAAAGACTTCTTCATTTTGTATCTGCCCATGGGCTGACGAAATCTTTATTTTTCTCATGTAAAAAGCCTTTAGGTATAAAAATTTGGTAGTTTAAATTATTTTTGTATTGCCCTTTATTTTTCAATGATCAATAACTTTTCCATGGTATGCTAGGAAAACATCACTTCTCGTGACTTCTCAGTTATTTTCATAGCATAGTTTTTAACCACTTTATCTGAAACTAATTTTATTTGTCCATGTGTAAACGTGGACTTAAAATGTCTTTAAAGATTCCATGTAGCTGCATAAATATACTGTAAATCATTACTTTTAATCTGCAGCTTGCTGATTTATCTAATATGTGCCAGTGTATTACACTTCCAGTCGAATGCATTTCTCTTGCACCAAATAAGGTACCTAGACTAGTGTTATACTTTGTGTACATGTGAGGTATTTAAATGAGCATTGTCACCCCTTGAAAAAGGCTCCAAAAACAGCAATTTTTACACCCATTGAAAATGTAATGATTACATCTTGCCTGAAGAAGGGGCCCAAGTTGCCTCGAAAGGTTGCATATTGTAGTCTTTTTAGTTAGCCAATTAAAGGTGTCATTTTGCTTGTCAACCTACTACTGTGGTTTAGCAGGATTAAATGTTTGATGATTTTGCATGATCCTAGATCTGTCGATTCTTCAACACTCTTAAAACTATTTTTGGATGTATCCCAGCAACAAACTGTAAACCTCACTATGTAAACAAGTTTCAGTTCACACTCTTAACCAGTTTTTGTGCGTGGAAATCCATTCAGCCATGGCCTTCCCATTTATAGATTAACGACTGATTCCAATCGTTGCGCAGATAATAAAGATATATAATGGAGAATTTCAAGTAGAAAAAATTTTGCACAGTTGTCAAAAAAAAAAAAAAGGCTAAAAGATTTTAAGAGAGATGGCTTCAGCCAAGAGGGATTTTTATACATCAGTAATTTATTATTTCCTTATATTAGGAGCCAGATTTAGAAGTTGTGCTGTCACGACCACCCAGACAGTATGTAGAGGTTTTTCACAAGCAGCACTTGGCAGGCGATGCGGAAAATTTGTCAAACAGTGCTATTTGTCGGTCAATTCATAAAGTGTACTTGGCCCTGAAACACTTATAAAACTAAGAGTTTTTATTGTTTTTCCTGGATACCTGCGTGTGCAGACAATTGAAGTGTCTTTTTATGCCATTGCAGGTAATGTATAGGCAAAAGCCTATGTTTCTATAAAGAACTTTAAAACCAGACTAATATTCTTATTTCCCAGGATTCCCTAATGATTGGAGCATTGGACTGTACTCTGATCCTAATCCAAATCAAGTCCCCATCAGGTGCAAATAAAGGGGATTACAAAAATAGAAAAGGTTTCTACAGTATTAATGTACAGGTAGTGTAAGCTATAACATTACAGCTGAAAATAGCCAATAGGCCTATTGACATAGTAAATAAATGTGTCTAACATACATGCTATGAATACATTCTCAGATAATCTGTGCTATATCTTGCATCATTTCATTTGGAGGCTAAATGGCCTGGTTCAGTTCATGATGCTAGAATTTTTAGGGAGTCACACTTCTATTAGACACTTGAACAAAGTAATACCCATACATATTTAGAAATCATGGAGAAGCATTTTTTTCACTCACAATTGTTACATTTTACTCAGGCCATCATGATGGGATCCCGGTTGGAGAATGGCTACACCTGCAGACAATTTTTAATGATCCCGACCCTGGTCCACAAACCCGATATAATTCAGCTCTGTTTAAGAAAAGGGCACAAATTGAAATGACATTTGGCCACATAAAGGAGAGATTTCAGTGTCTAAATAGGCTGAAGGTTGTACCCAATTGTGCATG
The DNA here is from genome assembly GCF_016835505.1 of Polypterus senegalus. NCBI lineage: Eukaryota > Metazoa > Chordata > Cladistia > Polypteriformes > Polypteridae > Polypterus > Polypterus senegalus. The sequence goes on from NC_053156.1 coordinate 113,360,685, forward strand.
TGACATAATTGTTGCATGCTCTATCTTAGACACACAACACAACATAGCCACCCTCAGAAAAGAAAGGGCCTCTGAGGTGGTGCTGCAGCCTGATAATGACCTTGAGCTACTGCACCTTGACCAACCCAGTGGCAGATCTACCACGGACAGAATCATGGCTCAGTATTTTCAATAATGACAACACAATTGTTCAACGCAAGTGTTATATTAGCCAAGACTTTTTACTTCCTTTCAGACTGTAAGGGGGTTGAGAATTATTAATAAGTACACACAACAAATGTAACTATCGGCAATATACTGATAACCCAATTGTGCTTCACTCACTCAGAATATGGAACCAATGTAGAAAGCATTTTAAGATAGAGAAGCTTTTATCTATGGTGCCTCTGCAAGAGAACCACCTCTTTCAACCTTCACAAACATATGCAGTTTTTAATATTTGGAAAATATTTGGGATTAACTTGCTTAGAGATCTTTATATAGACAACATATTTGCATCCTATGAACAATTACATTCCAAATTTAACTCTCCAGCTACACATTTCTTTCACTATCACTTTTGGCACGCAGACTTATTTTGCTAAACTGGAAGAATCCTAACCTTCAGGAAACCGATGTATTATACTATTTGAAATGGGAAAAAATCAAATATTCAGTTAGATGATCAGTACAGAATTTTTTCAAAACATGGCAGGATCTAATCAGTAATATTTTAGAGTAAGCTCTTAAAGCTCTGAGGAAGTAATTATTTCCGCATTTCTTTTTCTTCTCCATTCATCTCTATTGGGCTATCAAACTCATCAATTTAGGTATGTTTACAAGCCTTAAGTTTTACCCCGTTGGCCATGCTCGCTCTCTCTCTCTCTCTCTCTCTCAGGGGTGGGGTTTGACTTGTTCTCAGTCGTATTTTTTGTAAAAATTGATTGATTTGTGTGGAATGGTTACAATAAAATTAATAAAAAGAAAATAAAAAAGAACACAAATTGTGAGAGAGAGAGAGATTAATTCTTTACCATTTGTTTCTGAAATAGTTGTATCTGCAACTTGATTTTGGTTTTCCTAAGTTCATCTAGCACCGTGTCTTGCTGTATTTTTCTCATTTTTAATTTTCTGCATGGCATATTCTCTCAAAGATATTCTCTTCACAAAGCACACACATTTTTCTGCATATAAAAATCAAATACAAATGCCTTAGGATTTTTGTCTGCATGGTGCCTCTTGCCTTAACAATAAAATGTACTAACCCTTTTGCTAAACCAAATGTTCACAAAATACAGCAAATGGTTCAAGAAGCTTCATTAGAATATTACAACTAACCTCCTTATCTTACCTTTTTCTCTGTGGGCTATATACCAGAAGGGGCATGTGTGCTGGCAGTGGGCTCCTGTGCAACAGTTATTATTGTCAGTACAGGAATGCTTAGAGTGAAGTTTATACAATATTAAATATTAAGTGTTTACATACTTATCTCTTCTCCTGATGAGTAGTCAGACACTGTGTCCTCATCCAACACATCACATGGGTCAACCTTTAGTATTTATGGACAGGTGGAAGTGTTATGACATTCCCTGCAACTGACCTATCAGAAAATCAATATATGGAAATTGATCAACAAGGCATCTGAAAACACACCTATGGCACACACACAGCACAAATATATGCAATGCTGGTCCTTTACTTGCAATGAAATGACCACTGCAGCATCCTTCCAGTGGTTCCGAGGAGGAGTTTTCCAGTAGAAATCCCCACAGAAACATTGTGACGGGCATTCTATTGGGGAACTAGCTCTTTAGCAGGGTGAGGTGTGGGCCAGGTATACCTCCAGCAGTTGTGTTAGGTTTTTTTTTTTTTTTTTTTTTTTTGGTGGTCCTTCTTTTTATTAGCTGTTAAAGGAATATAATATGTTGTAATAATAATAAAATATCAATAAAGAAAATGTTCTTGAAACTGTTTGTTTATGCTGAAATATGTAAGACTTACCAGTCTGAAGTACTTTAATCTGTTCCCAGGTCCTGACTGTGCTAATAATGATGTAACACTGCAAATTGAATGTTATATATAGATAATAAAAAGAGATATACGCATTTAATTTTTCCATAGCTTTTTGCCAACCCTCTTTTTGAGTTTTGTCTGCTTTTGCAGTGTTTCCTTTTGTACATACTGTGTTAATTCCTAGAATTCACCATACCACTCTAGTAAAACGTCTTACTGAGCCTGGAAGAAAAAAAATTGCACTGTTTCTTTTGACCTCTCTATCTACTAATAAGCGACTTGCTGATCATATTAGATGATTGTATCCAGCTCGGCTAATCTAATCCTCAAGTGCGTTTTTGGAGAACCAACATAATTGGATGAGTTAAATTGCCATTAGCTGGCCCAAAATGAGGATTCTGATCTTGGATGATGTCAGCAATGTACGAAGAATACCCCTCAGATGCTGAGAACAGCTGCTGTCTTTGGACTGATGTTCAGGCATGCTGTGATAGACTCATGGCATTATTATATTTTAAATGGATTATATGTTAAATGATCCTGCATTTTTGGTAATATTGCTTTCGGATGCAATGTGAAATACTTTCTCACTGGTTACAAAAAACTGCAGTATGCTGCAATGGCTAGGCAGTCTTTGAGTTAAACAAAGGTAAATCGTGCATGATCGACTTCAGTTGTATTTCATAGAAACACATTGGTTTCTAATAACACAAAACGTATGTCAGAACTGCATGCATGTTTTATACAGACATAGCATAATTAGTTCAGTTTTCTTTTTGTGTTTATGTAACAGTTCTGTTTAATTTGTAGGTAATAGAAAGAAATGTGCAGCAATACTGGAAAAGGCAAAAAAAATAAATGCAGCTCCTATCGAAATGGTGCACTTGGCAATCTACAATTTAAAATATGGGAAAACGCAGCTAATAGTTTCACCTTCAAATAAAGAAAATAAATCGGGTAAGTAAATCCTGCTATAAATGTGCAAGAAATTTGTTCAGTTAAAATCATCTGGTAGTATAAAATATAAGAAAAAAAAAAAAGAAATTGGACCCTATTAAGCTTATTTTATTTAGAACATTTATGTGTCTTAATTGCTTGCAGCAGATTTTATAGAACATGTTGGTTAAGGGAACAGAGGGAATGTGTAGGTGATGGCTAGGTATTCTGTCAAGGAGAGGAGTGAAGGTAAGATGATAGTTGATTTTGTGAAAAGGATGGACAAAGCTGTGGTGAATATGTATTTTAAGAAGAGGGAAGAACACAGGGTAACAAACAAGAGTGGAGGAAGATGCACACAGGTAAATTATATCCTATGCAGGAGAGTCAGTCTGAAGGAGATTAGAGGCTGCAAAGTGGTGACCGGGGAAAACGTTATTAGGCAGCATAGGATGTTGGTTAGTAGGATGACGTTGGATATCAAGAAGAAGAGGAGAGTAAGGATCACATGGTGGAAGTTAAAAAAAATGAAGACTGCAAGTTTGACTTCAAGCAGGAGGCAAGACAGGCATTGGGTGGCAGTGAAGAGTTACTAGATAGCTGGGCAATTACAGTTTGACATCTGGACAGAGGAAGGAGGAAAAGGAAGCCAGGTGGTGGAATGGGGAAGTACAGGAGAGAGTATACAAAAGAAGAGGCTGGCAAAGTAGAAGTAGGATAGTCGCTCCAAATTAAACTTTCCAGCAACACATTTCTTTCACTACTTTCAAATTAGAAACTTTGTTAAACAGAACCTGCCAAATTTTCCTCAACTCCCACCTACCCCTGTGCCGTAAAAAATATTGATCAGTATTGAGGACTCGGACAGCATTTCCGTAATATATAAAACCATTTTACAGTCCCTCCCTTTCAAAGATCCAAGATTACAGTGGGAAAAGGATCTTTCACTCAACTTCTCAGAAAAGGAGTGGAAGGTAGCAATGCACAGAATTCACTCTAGCTCCATATGTGCAAAGCATACAATTATTTAACTCAAAATTACATATTAAGCACATCTGTCTCGCTTAAAATTGTCCAAAATGTTTCCAGGGCAAGATCCAACCTGTGTACATTGCAGTCAAGTTCCAGCCTCGCTGGGTTGCATGTTTTTGGCCTGCACCAAATTAACATCATTCTGAACCAAAATGTTTAAATGCCTTTCAGACAGCCTTGGAGTCACAATCCCTCCTAACCCATTAACAGCTGTGTTTGGTGCATTTCCAGATGGGCTTAAAGTGGAGAAGGCAAAGAAACTGTAATTGCCTTTACTACACTGTTGGCACGTAGACTTATCTTGCTCAACTGGAAGAATCCTAACTGTCCTATTTTAACTCAGTGGGTAACTGATGTTTTATACTATTTGAAATTAAAAAAAAAAAAAAATCTAATTCTCACTTCTGTACAAAACATTTTCAGAACCTGGCAGGATCTAATTAATAACATTTTAGAATAAGCATTTAAATTGAGGAAGTAGATTCTCTCCCCTCTTTTACTCCATTTATCTTTACTCATTTAATTAATTTATCTACTCATTTTTAGTAGCTTAAAGTATTACTCTACTGGCCTAGCTCTGTTTCTCATGGATGGGGGTTGATTTGATTCAAACCTATTTTTGCAAAACTTATTTGTATGGAATGTTATTTGATTTTAATAAAATCCAAAAAAAAAAAGTACAATAGTCTGAGAAATGCAGAAAGTAGATGGGAGTATAAGGAGATGAGGTGTAAGGTGAAGAGAATGGTGGTGATGGCTAAAGGAAAGGGTGTATGATTAGTTGTATGATAGGTTGAACACTATGAATGGAGAAAAGAACCTGTACCAACTGGCTAAACAGAAGAACCGAGCTAGGAAAGATGTGCAGCAAGTTAGGGTGATAAAGGTTAAAGATGGAAACATACTTGCAAGCAAGGAGAGTGTGCTAAGTAGATGGAAAGAGTACTTTGCAAAGCTGATGAGTGAAAGAGAGAGAAGGTTTGTTGATATGAAGATAGTGAATCAGGAAGTGAAAAGGATTAGCAAGGAGGAATTAAGGACAGCTTTGAAGAGGATAAAGAATGGGTATGCGATTAGTCCAGAGGACATATCTGTGGAAGCATGGAGGTGTTTAGGAGAGGTGGCAGTGGAGTTATCAACCAGATTGTTTTATGCAATCTTGGAAAGTGAGAGGATGCATAACGAGTGGAGAAGGCGTGTACTGGTATCGATTTATAAGAATAAGGGGGCTGTGCAGAACTGTAGTAACTACACAGGGATAAAATAGATTAACCACAGCCTGATGTTATGGGGAAAAAAGTAGTGGAAGCTAGGTTAAAAAGAAAGGTGATGAAGGTGAAGGCTATATGGTGTCATGCCAGGAAGATCACTACATAGGCAAAGTTTGTTCTGAGGATGCTGATGAAGTATAGAGAAGGACAGAAGGATATGCATTGTTCCTTTGTGGAGAAAGCACATGACAGGGTGCCTAGAAAGGAGTTGTGGTATTGTATGAGGAAGTCGCGGGTGGCAGAGAAGTATATAAGAGTGGTACAGGATATATCAGAAGGAAGTGTGACAGTGGTGAGGTCTGCAGTAGGAGTGACTGATGCATTAAAGGTAGAGGTAAGATTACATCAGAGATCGGCACTGAGCCCTTCCTTAGTTGTAATGGTGATGGTCAGGTAGACAGGAGTCCCCGTGGACTAGGTGAGGATATGCTCTGGAGAGGAGTGGAATGAAGATCAGATGGAACAAGACAGAATACATGTGTATGAGAGAATGAGGAGGTCAGAGGAATGGTGAGGATGCAGAGAGTAGAGTTGGAAAAGGTGGAGGAGTTTAAATACTTGGGATCAACAGTACAGAGTAATGGGCATTGTGGAAGAGAGGTGAAGAAGAGAGTGCAGGCAGAATGAAGAAGAGTATCAAGAGTGATTTGTAACAGACTGGTACTAGCATGAGTGAAAGGGAAGGTCTACAAGACAGTAGTGAGATCAGCTATGTTATATGGGTTGGAGACTGGCACTGACCAAAAAACAAGAAACCGAGCTTTAGGTAGCGAGTTTAAAGATGTTAAGATTTGCATTGAGTGTGACCAGAATGGATAGAATTAGAAATTAGTATGTTAGAGGGTCCGCTCAGGCTGGACTGTTGGGAGACAAAGTCAGAGAGGTGAGAATGCATTGGTTGGGACATGTGCAGAGGAGAGATGCTGGGTAATTTGGGTGAAGGATGTTAAGGCTGGAGCTGCCAGGTAAGAGGAAAAGAGAAAGGCCTATGGATGTGGCAAGAGAGGACATGCACGTGGTGGGTGCAACTTAGCAAGATGCAGAGGACAGGAAGATATGGGAAAAGATGATCTGCTTTGGTGACCACTAACAAGAGTAGCCGACTGAAGAATTGCTTGCAACTGAGAAATGTGCATATTTGTTTTTGCATTTGATTTCACTGTTATAGCATGCTCTTCCTTCATAGTTTCTTCTGTATTATTCCATATGCAGATCCATCACATTTCAGCATACTTGACTTTAACACCAGTAATTTGTCTTTTGCAAATGCTTTCGTGCATCATGATGGAAATGAACAAGTGCGACTTGATACTGCTAAAAACCAGTAAGTAGTATTTGCAGTTATTTTTATTACATACTGTATCTCCAGGCAGCTCATCTGTGGCCATGTTCTACCACTCTGAGTGTATTATTACCTATTTGAAATTTTAAATCTATGTATCACAATAAATTCTGACAATAGCTACATTTTGTGAATTAATTATGGTGTGTGTGTGTACAATGTACTTCAAATTATTCAACTGTTTTCAAAGGAGTGCTTGAAAGTCTGTAAGATGCTAAGCATTTTTGAAAATGGTTGTGAATGTCATATACTTTGTGCTAGTTCTCAGAAAGAATGAGCAAAATCTGTTTTGCTTTTGCTGCTTTAATGTACTTCAGCGTATATTTTTTAGCCTTGTTCAACATCCATGTTTTATATATCGGAACTAACACAAAGCACACAAGAGAAAAGTCAGTCTCAAATGCACTAAATGACACTTGAAAGTAATTTAAAATATAACAAGAACATGGGTATAAACAATAAAAATAAACTGGGAGAAAATATCACCAACATTTGACACAAGATTTGTAGTATATTTTATAAATGGTCAAAGGTGAGAGGGTTATTTATACAGTCATATGAAAAAGTTTGGGAACCCCTCTTAATTAATCATCATCATCAAGTCCTTCCATGAGAACCCTAAATACAAAGAGGACTGTTTCATTTATGTTAGGTAGATTGCCCAGAGGGGACTGGGCGGTCTCTTGGTCTGGAATCCCTGCAGATTATATATTTTTTTCTCCAGCCGTCTGGAGTTTTTTTTGTTTGTTTGTTTTTTCTGTCCACCCTGGCCATCGGACCTTACTTATTCTATGTTAATTAATGTTGACTTATTTTTATTTTTTTTTGTGTCTTCTATTTTTCTATTCTTCATTTTGTAAAGCACTTTGTGCTACATTTTTTGTATAAAATGTGCTATATAAATAAATGTTATTGTTAATTCTTTGATTTTTGTTTATCATTAGGTGAGCTTTCAAAGTAGCAACTTCCTTTTAATATACAGTATGGCATGCCTTATGGAAGCAGTAGTATTTCAGCAGTGACATTAAGTTTATTGGATTAACAGAAAATATGCAATATGCATCATAACAAAATTAGACAGGTGTGTAAATTTGGGCACCCCAACAGAGATATTACATCAATTCTTAGTTGAGCCTCCTTTTGCCAATATAACAGCCTCTAGACGCCTCCTATAGCCTTTGATGAGTGTCTGGATTCTGGATGGAGGTATTTTTGACCATTCTTCCATACAAAATCTCTCCAGTTCAGTTAAATTTTTTTTTTTTTTTATTTATTTATTTATTTAATTTTATTACAATCAATACATAGCAATCAAGTTTTACAAAAAAAAAATTATGCTAAGAACAGATCGATCCCCACCCTTGAGAGAGAGCAAGCCAAACGGTGTAAAATTTAAGGCTTTTAAAAATACCTAAATCAACAAATTCTCTGTGCTTTATAAAATCATTTCAAAATATTACTGATTAGATCCTGCCATGTTTTGAAAAAGTCTGCACAGATCCTCTAACTGAGTATTTGATTTTTCCAATTTTAAATAATATAACACATCAGTTTCCCACTGACTTAAAGAGGAGAGTTTGGGTTCTTCCAGTTTATCAGAATAAGTCTGCGTGCCAACAGTGTAGTGAATGCAATCACAGTTTGTTTGTCTTTCTCCACTTTAAGACCCTCTGGAAGAACCCCAAACACAGCTGTTAATGGGTTAGGAGGGATTGTGAGTCCAAGACTGTCTGAGAGGTAATTAAAATTTTTGTCCAGAATAATGTTAATTTGGAGCAGGCCCAGAACATGTGACCTAGTGAGGCTGGGGCTTGGTTGCAACGTTCGCAGGTTGGATCATGCCCTGGAAACATTTTGGAGAGTTTTAGTCGAGACAGATGTGCTCGATATATAATTTTGAGTTGTATAATTGTATGCTTTGCCCATATGGAGCTTGAGTGAATTCTCTGCATTGCTACTTTCCACTCCTTTTCTGATATATTAATTGAGAGGTCATTTTCCCAGTGTCCTCTTGGATCTTTGAAAGGAAGGGATTGTAAAAGGATTTTATATATTGTAGAGATGGAGTCTAACTCCTTGAAATTGAGCAATAATTTTTCCAGCGTGGATGAGGGTGCAAGATGAGGAAAATCTGGAAGGTTCTGTTTAACAAAGTTCCTGATTTGAAGATAGTGAAAGAAATTTGTAGCTGGAATGTTAAATTTGGAACGTAATTGTTCATAGGATGCAAAGGCGTTGTCTATATAAAGGTCTCTAAGCAAGTTAATTCCAAATTTTTCCAGATATTAAAACTGCATATGTTTGTGAGGGTTGAAAGAGGTGGTTCTTTTGCAGGGGTGCCACAGAAAGAAGCTTCTCCGTCTTAAAATGCTTTCTACATTGGTTCCAGATTCTAAGTGAGTGGAGCACAATTGGGTTATTAGTGTATTGCCGATAGCGTGTGTTTATTGGAGCACAAAGCAAGGAATACAAAGAAGTACTGCAGGATTTTACTTCTATTGCGGTCCATGCCTGTGTATGTTCTTCTATTTGTGTCCAGGTTCTTATCGACTGTATATTTGCAGTAATAAAACTGGAAGTTAGGTAGAGCCATGCCGCCTTCTGCCTTTTGTCTTTGTAGGGTCGCTCTTTTGATGCGTGGATGTTTAGAATTCCAAATAAATGAGGTTATTGTTGAATCTAATTGCTTAAAGAACGATTTATTAATGTATATTGGTATGTTTTGAAATAAAAAGGAGCTTAGGAAGAATATTCATCTTAACAGTGTTAATTCTTCCAGCTAGTGTGAGATGAAGGGTTGACCATCTATGCACGTCTTGTTTAATTTTTTCCATACAGGCACGAAATTTTTTGATAAAGAGCTTTATGTTTACTTGTGATGTTTACCCGAGGTATTTAAACTGTTCTGCAATGATAAAAGGAAGGGTGTCTAATCTAATATTATATGCTTGCGAATTCACGGAAAGAGTACACTTTTATTCAGATTAATTCTGAGACCAGAGAGCTTTTGAAATTCTGTGAGTGCTGCTAAGACTGCAGGCACAGAATTTTCTGGATCCGATATATACAGTACCATGTCATCTGCATATAATGAGATTTTCTGTTCCAGTCCTTCTCTGCTAATCCCCTTTATCTGATCAGTATTTCGACAATGTATTGCCAGTGGTTCAATGGCAATTGCAAACAGCAGTGGTGACAAAGGGCATCCTTGTCTTGTGCCACGTTCTAGTTTAAAGTAGTCTGAGCAAATGTTATTGATGCAAACTGAAGCTTCTGGGTTAGTATACAGTAATTTAATCCATGCACAAATGTTGGGCCAAACCCAAACTTCTCCAAAATAGTAAAAGGTATTTTTCGCTAATCTAATCCTCAAGTCGTTTTGAGAACCAACATAATTGGATGAGTTAAATTGCCATTAGCTGGCCCAAAATGAGGATTCTGATCTTGGATGATGTCAGCAATGTACGAAGAATACCCTCAGATGCTGAGAACAGCTGCTGTCTTTGGACTGATGTTCAGGCATGCTGTGATAGACTCATGGCATTATTATATTTTAAATGGATTATATGTTAAATGATCCTGCATTTTTGGTAATATTGCTTTCGGATGCAATGTGAAATACTTTCTCACTGGTTACAAAAAACTGCAGTATGCTGCAATGGCTAGGCAGTCTTTGAGTTAAACAAAGGTAAATCGTGCATGATCGACTTCAGTTGTATTTCATAGAAACACATTGGTTTCTAATAACACAAAACGTATGTCAGAACTGCATGCATGTTTTATACAGACATAGCATAATTAGTTCAGTTTTCTTTTTGTGTTTATGTAACAGTTCTGTTTAATTTGTAGGTAATAGAAAGAAATGTGCAGCAATACTGGAAAAGGCAAAAAAAATAAATGCAGCTCCTATCGAAATGGTGCACTTGGCAATCTACAATTTAAAATATGGGAAAACGCAGCTAATAGTTTCACCTTCAAATAAAGAAAATAAATCGGGTAAGTAAATCCTGCTATAAATGTGCAAGAAATTTGTTCAGTTAAAATCATCTGGTAGTATAAAATATAAGAAAAAAAAAGAAATTGGACCCTATTAAGCTTATTTTATTTAGAACATTTATGTGTCTTAATTGCTTGCAGCAGATTTTATAGAACATGTTGGTTAAGGGAACAGAGGGAATGTGTAGGTGATGGCTAGGTATTCTGTCAAGGAGAGGAGTGAAGGTAAGATGATAGTTGATTTTGTGAAAAGGATGGACAAAGCTGTGGTGAATATGTATTTTAAGAAGAGGGAAGAACACAGGGTAACAAACAAGAGTGGAGGAAGATGCACACAGGTAAATTATATCCTATGCAGGAGAGTCAGTCTGAAGGAGATTAGAGGCTGCAAAGTGGTGACCGGGGAAAACGTTATTAGGCAGCATAGGATGTTGGTTAGTAGGATGACGTTGGATATCAAGAAGAAGAGGAGAGTAAGGATCACATGGTGGAAGTTAAAAAAAATGAAGACTGCAAGTTTGACTTCAAGCAGGAGGCAAGACAGGCATTGGGTGGCAGTGAAGAGTTACTAGATAGCTGGGCAATTACAGTTTGACATCTGGACAGAGGAAGGAGGAAAAGGAAGCCAGGTGGTGGAATGGGGAAGTACAGGAGAGAGTATACAAAAGAAGAGGCTGGCAAAGTAGAAGTAGGATAGTCGCTCCAAATTAAACTTTCCAGCAACACATTTCTTTCACTACTTTCAAATTAGAAACTTTGTTAAACAGAACCTGCCAAATTTTCCTCAACTCCCACCTACCCCTGTGCCGTAAAAAATATTGATCAGTATTGAGGACTCGGACAGCATTTCCGTAATATATAAAACCATTTTACAGTCCCTCCCTTTCAAAGATCCAAGATTACAGTGGGAAAAGGATCTTTCACTCAACTTCTCAGAAAAGGAGTGGAAGGTAGCAATGCACAGAATTCACTCTAGCTCCATATGTGCAAAGCATACAATTATTTAACTCAAAATTACATATTAAGCACATCTGTCTCGCTTAAAATTGTCCAAAATGTTTCCAGGGCAAGATCCAACCTGTGTACATTGCAGTCAAGTTCCAGCCTCGCTGGGTTGCATGTTTTTGGCCTGCACCAAATTAACATCATTCTGAACCAAAATGTTTAAATGCCTTTCAGACAGCCTTGGAGTCACAATCCCTCCTAACCCATTAACAGCTGTGTTTGGTGCATTTCCAGATGGGCTTAAAGTGGAGAAGGCAAAGAAACTGTAATTGCCTTTACTACACTGTTGGCACGTAGACTTATCTTGCTCAACTGGAAGAATCCTAACTGTCCTATTTTAACTCAGTGGGTAACTGATGTTTTATACTATTTGAAATTAAAAAAAAAAAAAAATCTAATTCTCACTTCTGTACAAAACATTTTCAGAACCTGGCAGGATCTAATTAATAACATTTTAGAATAAGCATTTAAATTGAGGAAGTAGATTCTCTCCCCTCTTTTACTCCATTTATCTTTACTCATTTAATTAATTTATCTACTCATTTTAGTAGCTTAAAGTATTACTCTACTGGCCTAGCTCTGTTTCTCATGGATGGGGGTTGATTTGATTCAAACCTATTTTTGCAAAACTTATTTGTATGGAATGTTATTTGATTTTAATAAAATCCAAAAAAAAAAAGTACAATAGTCTGAGAAATGCAGAAAGTAGATGGGAGTATAAGGAGATGAGGTGTAAGGTGAAGAGAATGGTGGTGATGGCTAAAGGAAAGGGTGTATGATTAGTTGTATGATAGGTTGAACACTATGAATGGAGAAAAGAACCTGTACCAACTGGCTAAACAGAAGAACCGAGCTAGGAAAGATGTGCAGCAAGTTAGGGTGATAAAGGTTAAAGATGGAAACATACTTGCAAGCAAGGAGAGTGTGCTAAGTAGATGGAAAGAGTACTTTGCAAAGCTGATGAGTGAAAGAGAGAGAAGGTTTGTTGATATGAAGATAGTGAATCAGGAAGTGAAAAGGATTAGCAAGGAGGAATTAAGGACAGCTTTGAAGAGGATAAAGAATGGGTATGCGATTCGTCCAGAGGACATATCTGTGGAAGCATGGAGGTGTTTAGGAGAGGTGGCAGTGGAGTTATCGACCAGATTGTTTTATGCAATCTTGGAAAGTGAGAGGATGCATAACGAGTGGAGAAGACGTGTACTGGTATCGATTTATAAGAATAAGGGGGCTGTGCAGAACTGTAGTAACTACACAGGGATAAAATAGATTAACCACAGCCTGATGTTATGGGGAAAAAAGTAGTGGAAGCTAGGTTAAAAAGAAAGGTGATGAAGGTGAAGGCTATATGGTGTCATGCCAGGAAGATCACTACATAGGCAAAGTTTGTTCTGAGGATGCTGATGAAGTATAGAGAAGGACAGAAGGATATGCATTGTTCCTTTGTGGAGAAAGCACATGACAGGGTGCCTAGAAAGGAGTTGTGGTATTGTATGAGGAAGTCGCGGGTGGCAGAGAAGTATATAAGAGTGGTACAGGATATATCAGAAGGAAGTGTGACAGTGGTGAGGTCTGCAGTAGGAGTGACTGATGCATTAAAGGTAGAGGTAAGATTACATCAGAGATCGGCACTGAGCCCTTCCTTAGTTGTAATGGTGATGGTCAGGTAGACAGGAGTCCCCGTGGACTAGGTGAGGATATGCTCTGGAGAGGAGTGGAATGAAGATCAGATGGAACAAGACAGAATACATGTGTATGAGAGAATGAGGAGGTCAGAGGAATGGTGAGGATGCAGAGAGTAGAGTTGGAAAAGGTGGAGGAGTTTAAATACTTGGGATCAACAGTACAGAGTAATGGGCATTGTGGAAGAGAGGTGAAGAAGAGAGTGCAGGCAGAATGAAGAAGAGTATCAAGAGTGATTTGTAACAGACTGGTACTAGCATGAGTGAAAGGGAAGGTCTACAAGACAGTAGTGAGATCAGCTATGTTATATGGGTTGGAGACTGGCACTGACCAAAAAACAAGAAACCGAGCTTTAGGTAGCGAGTTTAAAGATGTTAAGATTTGCATTGAGTGTGACCAGAATGGATAGAATTAGAAATTAGTATGTTAGAGGGTCCGCTCAGGCTGGACTGTTGGGAGACAAAGTCAGAGAGGTGAGAATGCATTGGTTGGGACATGTGCAGAGGAGAGATGCTGGGTAATTTGGGTGAAGGATGTTAAGGCTGGAGCTGCCAGGTAAGAGGAAAAGAGAAAGGCCTATGGATGTGGCAAGAGAGGACATGCGTGGTGGGTGCAACTTAGCAAGATGCAGAGGACAGGAAGATATGGGAAAAGATGATCTGCTTTGGTGACCACTAACAAGAGTAGCCGACTGAAGAATTGCTTGCAACTGAGAAATGTGCATATTTGTTTTTGCATTTGATTTCACTGTTATAGCATGCTCTTCCTTCATAGTTTCTTCTGTATTATTCCATATGCAGATCCATCACATTTCAGCATACTTGACTTTAACACCAGTAATTTGTCTTTTGCAAATGCTTTGTGCATCATGATGGAAATGAACAAGTGCGACTTGATACTGCTAAAAACCAGTAAGTAGTATTTGCAGTTATTTTTATTACATACTGTATCTCCAGGCAGCTCATCTGTGGCCATGTTCTACCACTCTGAGTGTATTATTACCTATTTGAAATTTTAAATCTATGTATCACAATAAATTCTGACAATAGCTACATTTTGTGAATTAATTATGGTGTGTGTGTGTACAATGTACTTCAAATTATTCAACTGTTTTCAAAGGAGTGCTTGAAAGTCTGTAAGATGCTAAGCATTTTTTTGAAAATGGTTGTGAATGTCATATACTTTGTGCTAGTTCTCAGAAAGAATGAGCAAAATCTGTTTTGCTTTTGCTGCTTTAATGTACTTCAGCGTATATTTTTTAGCCTTGTTCAACATCCATGTTTTATATATCGGAACTAACACAAAGCACACAAGAGAAAAGTCAGTCTCAAATGCACTAAATGACACTTGAAAGTAATTTAAAATATAACAAGAACATGGGTATAAACAATAAAAATAAACTGGGAGAAAATATCACCAACATTTGACACAAGATTTGTAGTATATTTTATAAATGGTCAAAGGTGAGAGGGTTATTTATACAGTCATATGAAAAAGTTTGGGAACCCCTCTTAATTAATCATCATCATCAAGTCCTTCCATGAGAACCCTAAATACAAAGAGGACTGTTTCATTTATGTTAGGTAGATTGCCCAGAGGGGACTGGGCGGTCTCTTGGTCTGGAATCCCTGCAGATTATATATTTTTTCTCCAGCCGTCTGGAGTTTTTTTTGTTTGTTTGTTTTTTCTGTCCACCCTGGCCATCGGACCTTACTTATTCTATGTTAATTAATGTTGACTTATTTTTATTTTTTTTTGTGTCTTCTATTTTTCTATTCTTCATTTTGTAAAGCACTTTGAGCTACATTTTTTTTGTATAAAAATGTGCTATATAAATAAATGTTATTGTTAATTCTTTCGATTTTTGTTTATCATTAGGTGAGCTTTCAAAGTAGCAACTTCCTTTTAATATACAGTATGGCATGCCTTATGGAAGCAGTAGTATTTCAGCAGTGACATTAAGTTTATTGGATTAACAGAAAATATGCAATATGCATCATAACAAAATTAGACAGGTGTGTAAATTTGGGCACCCCAACAGAGATATTACATCAATTCTTAGTTGAGCCTCCTTTTGCCAATATAACAGCCTCTAGACGCCTCCTATAGCCTTTGATGAGTGTCTGGATTCTGGATGGAGGTATTTTTGACCATTCTTCCATACAAAATCTCTCCAGTTCAGTTAAATTTGATGGCTGCCGAGCATGGACAGACTGGTTCAAATCATCCCATAGATTTTCGATGATATTCAAGGCAGGGGACTGTGACGGCCATTCCAGAACATTGTACTTCTCCCGCTGCATGAATGCCTTTGTAGATTTCGAACTGTGTTTTGGGTCATTGTTTCGTTGAAATATCCAACCCCTGTGTAACTTCAACTTTGTGACTGATGCTTGAACATTATCCTGAAGAATTTGTTGATATTGGGTTGAATTCATCCGATCCTCGACTTTAACAGGGGACCCAGTCTCTGAACAAGCCACACAGCCCCACAGCATGATGGAACCTCCACCAAATTTGACAGTAGATAGCAGGTGTTTTTCTTGGAATGCAGTGGTGTTCTGCCATGCAAAGTACTTTTTGTTCTGAGCATATAACTCAATTTTTGTCTCATCAGTCCAAAGCACTTTTGTTCCAAAATGAATCTGGCTTGTCTAAATGAGCACTTGGATACAACAAGCAACTCTGTTTGTGACATGAGTGCAGAAAGGGCTTCTTTCTCATCACCCTGCCATACAGTTGAAACTGATAGTTTAAACCCCTGAGAGAGCTTTTTGTAGCCTTCCCCTAAACCATGATACTGAACAATCTTTGTTTTCAGATCTTTTGAGAGTTGGTTTGAGGATCCCATGCTGCCACTCTTCAGAGGAGAGTCAAAGGGAAGCACAACTTGCAATTGACCACCTTAAATACCTTTTCTCATGATTGGACACACCTGTCTATGAAGTTCAAGGCTTAACAAGCTAATCTAACCAATTTGGTGTTGCAAGTAATCAGTATTGTGCACTGACATGTATTCAAATCAGCAAAATTACAAGGGTACCCAAATTTTTGCACAGGTAGTTTTTCACATTTGATTTAATTCCATACATCTAAATACTGCTTCACTAAAAATCTTTGTTCGGAAAACACCCCAGTACTCAGATGTTCCTAGGAATTGAAAGACGTACCACTGTTACCTTTTTTGTTGAAAGTAGAGTAAATGTATTATGCAGGCTGAGAGGGGTTCCCAAACTTTTTCATATGACTGTATATTAAACTACAAAAGTTATAACTTATGCTTGAAAGTATTCTAAATTCAAGCTTGCAGTACTGTTAATCTCCAGTAACCTGTCTTTATTTCATGTTACACTTTCCCCTTAATCTTGTCTTTACATGTTAACTAGGTACAGTATATAACCAAAAGTGCTCATACACTTTTTGGTCAGGTTCTCAATGGAGCATTAGAAGATGTTGTTTTGAACCCACCCTTTATTCAACATTATCTGAATATGGAGCATTCTCCTCCTCTTCACTTTCCTCTGTCACTTCCTTGCTACTGTTCCAACTGGCATTTTCTATATTAGCACAAGATATGCTTGCTCCCTGGTTTATCCTGTGATGAGCTAATCAGCAGGATCTGGGTCAAATGTTTTTGTAGTCCGTTTAGACAGGCATTCATTCATCAGGCATGAGATGCAATATCTCACAGATGGTAACTGTACATATTTTTTAATAGAATTTGAAAAATCTCCTTTCTCAAGATACATTGCTCAAAGGCAGTGTAAGAGACAAGTTAATCACTCTTTAGATGTTGGAGTAACAATCTAGATTGCTTGTCTTCATTATTTTGATCAAGTCATACACAGTGGAGGCTTCAAAATACTATGCTGCTTGCTCATATTACTGAAGAATGCTTGTTAGTGTTGTATTACCTAAACTGTGGAGGCCTCGCATTTCATGTGGCCAAGTTGAAGGATCAAAATATTTATTTTTCAGACTTGTGAATTAGACCTCTCAGTATATGATCCTCCTAGTCCCTGTCAGCATTAATACTGGTAGTATTGGTGTCTTTCCTGAACTTGCCATTACCATCAAGCAAACGTTTACACTGTTCAGTGGCTACCACCATTTTTGTCTGTGAACTGTCCAACGGTCAGCTTTCCTGTTGAAATCAGAGAGATGTCAGTGTAATTGAAAATATTTTAGCAATGTATACAGAGCTGAGGGCTCAACACAAACTTTTGAAAGTGGTATCTAGGCTTGGCAACTAGGCATCAACGTTTGGTTGTCATTTTTAACAACCTATATCTGGAGTAATTGAAATACTGTGTAATTATAGGTCCACTTGCCACTACTTTACAGCATTTCAATTGGAAGTGTCTACGCAAACCCATGCCTTGCATCACATGGTTTGTTTTAACCTAGCACAAGTTGATTTGGGTGGTGGTATTCAGTTTATTAAGCTTATTTAGAAATGTTTTTACAGTTAAAATTACTTTCTAAATAGCATTTGAAGTTTAAAATGAAAGATGGTTGTTTCCCAAAATGTATGGCAAGTTGCTGAATTTACATACAATGTCAATCAATGTATACTTTTTACTCTGGTTGGTTCATTGGTTTACATATCAGATAACTTAGAAATTAAAAGTACATTTTTATTCTACTCTTAGTCTTCTTATATCTTTAGGTTTAGCTATTATCCTTGAAATTTCTGTGTGTGTCAGCTGTCCAAACTTGTGGTTTGCAGGGCATTTGTTGATCTCTGAGTACATTTTACATATGACATCAACCTTTCTCTGGTATATACATTTGTGTTTTGTGTACTTAAGCATTTCAGTTTTTCTTCTTCATGACCTTTAAGACAAATGCTTATATATTTCAATGCGTACTGCAAGCCAAAATACTTATTATTGTTACTTCTAAGTGATTCTCTCACAATAGTCATACAACGTGTACCAAAACAGAACATGTAACAACCACACAATATAAATTGCTACAAAGTGGTCATTTAAATTAAAACAGAGTGCAGTCTGGCTGATAATGGAGTTCCCTTCAGAAATTAGTTCAATATTAAACACAGCATATATTCTATATGGGAGGAAGGTTGTAGTTTCTGTGCTGCGAAGTAATGGATAGAAAAGCATGATTGGATTTGTGTAAGAAACTACAAAGAAGGAACTTATTCTTTACATAGTAATACTGTATGCAGAGTATTTTGTAGTTTTTTAATATTATACTTTTCACTTTTGAAGTTTTTGCATTATTTTTTCTTTTACTGTACAGCGCTTCATTGGTTTGCTTTTTTTGTACTTTACCTGGTTATTTTACCTTTTATAAACCCATTCGGAAAACCAGTACTTTTTTAGTTATTTTCCCAGTGTTCTATGAATTATATGATATGTAATTAACTGTGATTAAAAATAAGACTATGATTCACCACAGAGTGAAATTCAAACTTTTTGACCACTTCCATTTTACCAGTATAGAGAATTGGATTTTTTTTGACATCCTGCTTGTAGAATTCTATTTTCTTTCCTCTCTGAATGACAGGGCAATTTTTTCTATTTGATGTCATTTGAAACAGCTGTGAAGAATGGTTACATGATAGCGAATTAGGCTGCATCAAAGAAACAGATCGCTGTATGCGACGTGTAAAACAGTTTTTGGGGATTTCCAGAGTTGAGGGATTTCCTATGGTCTTAGACTCAGTGGCTGGGCCTCTGTCAGTTGTTATTGCGACCGGGCACATGACCAGGCAGTGTGTATGCTTCGAGTGCGAGGGTGGACGTGACAGGACCTCTAAGAAAAATCATGTTGCGGCTGTGAATCGCTGTATGCGGAGTGTAAAACAGTTTGCGAGGGGTATCCCATAGTCTTACAGTTGGTGGGCGAGTCTCTGTTAGTTGCTCTTGCGAGCGGGCACATGACTAGGCAGTGTATGTGCTTCGAGAGCGTGGGTGGACGCGACCGCACCATCTAAGAAGATTCATATTTGTCGCGGATGTAAATTGCTGTATGCAGCGTGTAAAACAATTTGTCGTGAATGTGAATCGCTCTATGCAGCATGTAAAACGCTGTATTGTATGTTGCCCTCTCCAGAGTTACATCTTTTCATTCACCTACAGTCGTATACACAATGAAGTAACCAGTCTTTAAAAACCGAGTTTTCGGTTACGACGCACGACCGCGTGCACCATAGCAAACTGTTTTACACGCTACATACAGCAATTCGCATCCGTGACAAACATGTGTCTTCTTAGATGCTCCTGCACTTTGTACACACTGCCCTCCCACCTCGCTACCACCGTGGTTGGGTGTCTTGGTTGATTATATATAGAAAGACAGCCAAAACCACACAGAGCAATGAAAAATCTACGTGAGTCACAGCTGCATCTGGACTGTGCACAGACGAAAACGACTCGAGTGACGAGTTGAAGGTGGGCACATGAGCAGTCAGTGCATACTGGATGAGAAATCGGCAGACTAGCATAACGGAGGCAGCAGAGTGGACGTCCTCCTCTCCTCCCATTCCACCCTCCGCACCTGAGCGCCGCACAGACGATTGTGTGTTGGTTCGTTCCGTGCATTGTTACAATGTTGCTTTTCTTGCTGATTTATTACATTTCCGATTTTTCAAATGTTAATTTTCTCCCTGTGCTTAAAAATCATTAAAAAACCGGCCTGATTATGCGGCGTATGGTATGCCGCGGGTTGGCTAGTGTCTAATAATTGCCTGTCTGTATGAACAGAGCCAAACAGGTCAGCTGTATGTACTTCTTCATATTGTGAATACAACATGTCTTACTACCTCTTAACAGTTATTTCTTTGACTGGATTTTTAATTCACGAGTAAAACATAAGCAAGATTAAAAAAAATAAATAAATAAAACTTCTTGATTCCACTTGTATGTATTATCACCTTAGCACATTAGCTAGATGTAACCCTTTTTGTTTCTTTCACTTGATAGCAGCATAAGCCAAGACTAGACACTCTCTTCTGTATTTAATACACCCATGAATAAAAAAATGGTCGTGTCGGAGTATCGGACACCAGTGAAGTGGCATTCACATAGTTGAAACTTGGTATTACACATCTTTCAAGGAAATTTAAAAATGCAAAAGTATATTGAAATACGTTTATTTCTCCTAGAGAGAAATGTGTATATAGAATATATAAAGCACTTGATGGCTCTTGAAATCATCATTATTTTTGATAAAAACAGCTGTATCATGGTTGCAAATTTTTGCACACATTTCAGGATCGTTGCCTCATTACTGTTCCGAGAAAGTTACAGACCTGAAGAAAGTTTTTGGGAAGTTTTCCCAATATGTGTGCTAAATGAATCTTGCATGGTTAACTAGAAAATTTCCAGAAGAAATTGATCAGTCTTGAGAATTCGGACAGCATTTCTGTAATATATGAAAACATTCTAAAATCCGTCCCTTTCAAAGATCCCAGAGTTCAGTGGGAAAAGGATCTCTTACTCAACATTTCAGAAAAGTGGAAGACACCCATACACAGAATTCACTCTAGCTCCATATGTGCAAAGCATACAATTATTCAACTTAGATGTGCTCGATAAAAGATTTGTCACGTTTACAATTGTCAAAATTGTTTCCAGGGCAAGATCCATCCTGCAAACGTTGCAATCAAGTTCCAGCCTCATTGGACAATATGTTTTTGGTGTGCACCAAATTAACATCATTCTGGACCAAAATCTATAAATGTCTTTTAGACAGCTTTGGTGTCACAATCACTCCTAATCCATTAACATCTGTGCTTGGTGTACTTCCAGATGGGCTTAAAGTGGAGAAGGACAAGCAAACTGTAATTGTCTTTACTTCACTATTGGCACTTAGGATTCTTCCAGTTGAGCAAGATAAGCCTAACTCGCCTCTTTTAAGTCAGTAGGTAACTAATGTTCCTCTATCTGAAATTGGAAAAAATCAAATTCTCACTTAGAGGATCTGTGCAAAAGATTTTTAAAACCTGTCAGGATCTAATAAGTAACATTTTAGAATAAGCATTTAAATTGGGGAAAATGATTTTCTTCCCCCTTCTCCTACCTCATCCCCCCCACTCTTAAAAGTTTTACTGTCTTTTGGCCTAACTGTCTTTCTCCTGGGTGGGGGCTGATTTGATTTGACTTGCTTGTATGGAATGTTACTTCCTTCTAATAAATTCAATATTCCAAATAAAAAAAAGACTTTCCTAGTTTTAGTTAAGTTTATTTCCTGATTTAAATCAAATTGCACATTTCAGTTGTTGAACAGGTGACTAAAAACAGGTATATGTAAAGAATTGATAAATACAAAGTGTGTTATAATTTACATACACACATACAGTACATGTTTAATTATAAAATTATATACTATATCTTGTATATATATGTTTATGGAAATTATTTTTGTTAGTGATGTGTTGGTGGTGTTTTATTTTTAAACTAGCCATGTGCGCCCAACTACGTTGCGTGTTAAAGTTGTCTTTGAAGGGCTCCCTGTTTAAACGCGGCTGTCAGTCGTGAACTGGGCCCTTCGTCGCACAGCATTATGATTTTTTATAAGGGAAACAAAATTACAAAAGAAAACCCTTGGATATTGATTCAATAGGAACAGCCTACTCTGAATCACTGTCCGAATAGTAATTATGTGGTGGTGTAGGAGCATTTCTGCTTCTGTCTGTTCACAGTCCATCTCGTTTTCACAATGCTATTGTTTCCTCTCACGATCTCTTCTCAAGCTTTCTCCAGTCTCGCAGGTTGCTTTGTAGCAATCCAAAGAGTAAGGCAATATACACGGAATATAGAAGGGGGACACACAGGTATCCAGGCTCTTTAAAGCATAAATAGGGATCACTTCACTGACATGTGAGCAAGCCACGGTACAACTGCGAGACGCGCAGCACTCGCCGGCTACAACGTAACAATAATAATTTCTGGAACGTGCTGTTACGTTGTCATTCATTTTACCCACTGTCTTTCTTTCATTCATATGTTACGTAGGCACGTACCTTTTATCTTCGGCAATCTTATTCTCTAACCAGGCCTCCGGAGCTAACCAGCGTAACACTGTTCACCACCCCTTTTGTTATTCCGGCACATTGTTGACATCCGTGCGTAACAACAACGTACTAAACTGGTAGGTGGTCTACGCATGTGTGGAATTCGCAGACCAACAAAGATCAAGATTTATATGAAGATCTCTTTAGTTAATTTAAAGCACAACAGTTTGTTTAGTTTGAATGTCTGTGTTTTAAGGTGTGACTGGTGTACTACAGTCTTCAGTAGTATAAGCCTGGAGGAGATTCTTAATGCAATGCCTATGTTTTAGCTGTCTCTCTACTGCCATCTAGTGCTTCTTCTAATTTATTCGCGGACAAACAAAGATCAAAATCCAAATGAAGGGTATATATAGAGATTTTAATGTGATAAATTTCAGTCTTGGTTCTGATTTAATGCCCATTAATTCAATTTTCAGGCTTGAAAAAAGAAGTATTTCACCAGAAGGTCATGAACTTAACAAAGATGCAGAATTCAGAAGGATTCATAGAAAGGTACAGGTTTCCTGTCAATTTCATGCCTTTCAATGAGGCTTAAAATATATTTGTATAATGGTTCTAATATCTGGTCTTGAATTTGACATTTTACTGTAGCCTGATGAATTTCCTGCGCCGAGTTTAGTGACTCCAGTATCTCAAAACAATTTGGAGAAATCTGATGCTCTTGGTCTCAGTGATGGCATGAAAAGGTAAGTGTTTAAGTCTTATTGTTGTCATGTTTCTTCTCCACTCTGTTATAATTCATTGCTAAAGTAAAATCTCAGAAAATATATATGCTAAGAAGTGTTCAAAAACTGTATGTTTATTCTGTTTTGGTCACTCTTTTAGGCTTATCTCTTAACTATAGCTATAAATTAGGGCTGGGAATCAATTTAAAAAATAAATAATAATCGCTTAAATGTATGAAATTATCTAACATATTAAAATATGTAATTATAAAATTTATAAAACATGAAGTGTATACACACTGAATCACAAAATGAATGTGGAATTAACACAAAGGAATTAAAAAAAAAAAAACCCAAAACCGTAATAATATTGGCTTAGCTTAAACTTAAACAATGACCTTAAATTTGAGCTTTTAACAAAATACTACTTGAGCAAGTATAACCTGAATTTGAATGCATTTCTAAAAGGCAAGATGAAATAAAGGCAATACTAAAATGAGGCCAATGTATTAATCGTGAAATTAGCATAGCATACGAGACACAGATGTGTCAAAATAAAATAAACAATCGTAACGGCTGTTGATTTAAAATGCACTGCTGAAGGCTGATTTAATTAAAAGAATAAGCATCTCTTAAACGGGCATACATTAAAACTTGTGTTAAAACTCCATAAATACTATTCTCAATTGTTCATCACCATCAATGACTTGATACAGAAGTGCTTTCCAACTGTTGCGTCTTGAAAATAACAGTGTAATGCTGTTGTGTCCAGACCTGAGAGACACAATCCTCAGGTGGTAGAGACCTGTTTGAGAAGGATAGGACTAGGTGGAAAAGCTCACATAAAAGCAGCTCCATGATCGCTGTTTTGCAGATGCAGCGCTTAGAGAGCACTTTATCAACTAGGAGAACTGCCGGGGGTCCATCTGCCTAGGTGTATGTTTACTAGCAACTCTAACAGAGCTGAGGGCCAATGGGCTTACGAGTTGCCTCTGACCCCGCATCAGTGGAGTGAGGCAGAGAGAGGACCACCTGTATAAATGGACAAAGTAGCAGGGAAACGGGAATCTCTGAACTGCTTTTTTCACTGCCCCGTCTCTGCTGTTTTGGACAGTTTTTAGCTCATCTAGGAAATCTAATGCTTTTTTTTTTTTGGTTGGTAGAATCATGGTGTGCTCTGGGGTGTTTTTTTGGTTACAAGAAGTGTGCCATCACAGGAAAATGGCTGGAAAACACTACTCTGCCTACACCTTGGCTCCTGGCACAATAAAAAAGATCTCTGTAGCGCCTGTCTCACTTAAAAACTGACACCGTGCATTACTTGGATGGTTATGTTTCATTATTTGCATAAATTGGTGAAGATATTGCAAATTTCAACATGGGTAGGGATAATGTTGTTATATTAGGACAGTCAGGACTGCAAACAACCTGACAGACTGGAAGGTTAACTATAGAGGTGGTAGAGACATATTTTGGTTTTAGTACTACTCAAAGATAACTTATTTAGCACTTATGTGATATGACATTGGTTCGATTGTCTTACAGAAATGTGAAATGCGCTTCCATCTTCGCTTTTTCTAGCATGGCACCAGGACAGCTGTTAAACACCCCCTTTTCTCCCTCTCCCCCGCACCAATGTCAGTATGTATAAATAAAGAAAGAAAATAAACACTAGTGCTATGTATTGACATGTGGTGTATCATTGAGAACCATATGATATGAAATTTTAACTCTTTTTAAAGGAATTTTTTATTTCATAAAATTTTTAAAGGTAGTATATAAATATGGTACTGGATGTGTATATAATTCTTTATGTGCACACATTTTTGGATTATTTTTTCGTAGTAATATTTAAAAAAGAAAAAATTACATGGAAATGGCGCACTGCCCGAGGAATTTGCCTCGTGGCCGACCCTGGATGCAAGTGTATTTTTTAATGACCAATTAATCACAAAATTGAATTTGGTGGCCACTTTTTTAGGTATATTTATATAGTGCTGTGAAGGAGTTCCTTTTTCCTTCCAGGTCACCCTTAATTCTTTTAAGTCATGGATTCAGCAAATCACTAGACACATTGCTTATGGATTTTGGTTCATGTTGACTCAGTGGCATTTCTTCATGCAGTTTTATTGGCCACACACTCCTACTGCAAGTCACTTGTTCTTCCTTCTTTCAAAAGTTCTCTGTTGCATTGAGATGTGAGGCATATGAAAGCTTTTGAAAAAAACAGATGTCACTGTAATGTTTGTCTAACTTGGCTTGAGGTGAGAAGTTGTTTGTAACATGGCACATTCCCTTCGTGAACGTATCCATTTGAAAAAAGTTTGACCTTGGGCACAAAGGGGTGCACATTGTGAGCAACGACGCTCATGTCCATTCATATTTCGATCAGTTAATATAAAAAGGGTCTAATATATTTCAAGAAAACATTTCCCTGTGCTCTAATAACAACCTGCTCTTTTAACATAAAGCAAGATGGAACCATGGATTCATACTATTTATGTGAAATTATTGCCCTAACAACTATTTGTCACAGCATACTCTAAATAAAAATTAATTACATTAGGTGTCAGTTTTTTTCCCCCATTGAGTTTTATGATCATTTGTCTACTGTAGCTTTGTCCTGTCATTCTTACATGATAGAAGTGTAACATGTTGTTGTCCTCACCTGCAGCCATATCCCATCCTATGTTAAGTGGGATTCATTGTGCATTCAGAGATGCCCTTCTGCACACCACTGTTGCAGTGAGCTATTATTTCAGTGTCTGCTGCTTTTCCATTTGCTTGAATAAGTGTGGCCATTCTACTCTGATCTCTCTCATTTGCAAGTTGCTTTAACTTGCAGAACTTCCACTTGTTGGATGTTGCTTATTGCACCATCTGTGCAACCCCTAGAGACTCTAGAGCATAAATACCTCAGGAGGGGTACATATTTCAAACCTGCTAGTACCATCAGATCTGGTACCAACAATCATACCACAGTTAACGTTGCTTACATGACTCTTATTCATTTTAAGGATTGGCCGAAAAACAGCTAAACCTCTTCACCATGTTGAAATATTGTATTTAATGTGTTTCAGCCACATTGTTTGGAGGAACAGGCCATTTATGCTAACAAACAGAGTACTAAATAAAGTGGCCAGTATGTACTTACCCATATTTTAAAATAATTTATTCAATTGCGTGGTCTACATTGGTTGCTTTGGGCACAATGTAGCACTGTAGAGCACACATATTCATACTGAGATTTTGGAGATGCCTGTTGATAGAAAATGCATATGCTTTGGGATATGGGAAGAAATCTTCTTCTGAAAGAAGAAATATATAAATGTTTAATTCTGTTTAAAAGTTGTGAAGAGTTTGATTTTTGTTAAGATGTACTTGATTCCAACTTGATCTTTTGGCTAGTTAAATATTTTACCTATAATAGAAATATTGTCAATTTATGTTTTCTGTTCAATCAATTAAACATTGTTTCATGATTAAAAGTATACTAGAATCAAGTTGATGTAATGAGAGTCTGTTCATATTTTTCATTTCTGTTCATGGATGCGGTTTTGTCAGGGTTGAGAAAAGAAATATTTCTCCAGAAGAAGGAAACTGTGATTGGAGAGCAGAATCAAAATTTAGAAGAATGGTATAGTTCTCCTTTTTGTTTATTCTTTAAGCTTTAACCTTTATTTCTTGATAGGTTCTTAATAGCTTTAACAGCAGTATGTCTTAATATTGTAGCTGGATAAAGTTCCTATGCAGCTTTTAATGACTCCAGATTCTGGATGCTCTTTGAAGATGTCTGATAGTTCTGCTCCCAGCCAGAGCATGAAAAGGTAAGACATCCTAATGGTGTATACTCTGTCAGTATTATTTTAACCAAACACAACCACTACATGAATGCTCGTCATCTAGAGCTGAATGGTTTTCTATACAAGGTAGTGAGAATTCTAGTTATTGTAGTGTGGTAACATTTCATCTACCTCAGATAGATCAGCAGTAGCTATTTTTCCCTTAATATGAAGTTTAAAGGCTTTGTGTACTCGCTCACTCAGCCCTCAATGTTAGAAGCTCTCATAAGCTGAAGGTCAAATCGAGTGAGTGAGCAGGATGATATTTAATTAACATCACACTACTTAATTCTTTGATTTACAGCTGTAATGAAGAGCAAAATATTGCAATAAACGTACAATAAAGTTTATTTGAAATCATTACTCTTTTTTTTTTTTAATATAAAGGTGAGAATAAATAAGGTTATAGTTTAAATGTAAATTAGCTGGCCTAAGTAGTATTTGATCCAGATCTAGCATAATGTGTGTGTGTGTGTGTGTGTGTTTCTTATCATTTCTAAAAATAAATTTTATTTTTCTTCTAGGCAAACATCAAGATCTAAAACCTGTCAGAAGTTTTTGCCTTCTCTCTCCTTAACTGGTTGTCGAGCATCAAATGGAGATGGTGATAAATTTTTAAACTCAAAGGTTTTTATATTTATATATATTTTTAATGTTCACCAGGCATCTATTATCAGCTTTAAAAATTCCTCTGAGAAAAGTAAGCTTAGCGTAATATGAAGTACACAATATCCAACATCCTCGACTGGGCTTCATTTTTAATAACTTTCATGGTGAGCAGAGTCATAGAGTTTAACAAACAAAACACTTTAAGCAAAAAAAAACTACAAAATTAGTTATTTCTTATAAGCAGAAGTATAAATTATAACTACTATTCGTAACTGACTAAATTGCTTGGTTGTGAAATTTATTAATTATTTATTTATTTTTGTAAATACTCAAAACTCAAAAACTAGTTTTATGTAGGGCACTGGTCCAAATGGCGTGAATCTAGGTAAATGTGTGATGCATGTATTGTTTGAATAGGACTATATTTGGGCATCATTACTACTGAGTTAAACTCCCACAGTTTCCAATAAGTATTTGTCTTGCAATGGAGTCACATAGAGGTGCATTGTTCTTGTTTGGCATCTCCAGCCAAATGGTGTGTAATTTCAATGGTGTATGGCAGAACCTCCTCAGCATTTTCAAGCTTCTCGTTGTAAGCAGAAGATTGAATGTCCTTCATTTGTAATTGCTTCCAAGGTTTAGTGCGTGCCAATGCCGTTCTGGCAGTGTTTAGTTTGAGACAATTTTCCTTATGGTACTGTTATTTGTTTTACCTGTTTGTGTAGGGTGTAGATCATTACATTTTAAATATTATCAATACATATATTCAATTTAATATATTCAATCACTGATTAAAAGTTAGATTTTCATATGAGGTACATTTACATTATCAAGGAGACGCCCAATATACCATTTTAAGATGTTTAAATATTTATATACAAACAGTGCCACAGTTTGGCAAAGCGGGTGAAATATATTGAACAGCATGGTTTACAATACTTTGAACATTTCTCCATTAAAGGAAGCTTACCTCATATTGTATGCAGTAATAACCAAGAAAAAATGTAATATAACTTTCATGCAGAACAAGAGAAAAATGTTAGGCAGTACTTTTGACCAATAAATGAAGTGGGAGAGGCAGGCCTTCAATTCAAAAACCCAGAATTATGGGAATACACCTTTCCTGTGTACTGTGACTGCATACAGTTCGATTAGATAACTGCTGAATAACATGAGATTTTTGTTTTTTTTCCCCATGGACTTTTTTTACCTCTTTAGCTGTTTGGCAGCATGAGTCATTGTTAGGGTGTGTTATTTCCTCTCGCTCTGCATGAAAACATGACATTAAAATTTTTCATTACTATAAACTACATGGAGTAACTAAGATTTAATGAAATATAATTTTTGGATGGAGTATTCCTTTAACATACAGAGTAGTCTCAGAATTTTTTTTTTTTGTATCTCCTTTTTGATTGCTTAGGGATGCACCAATATCCTTTTTTGACAGCCAGTACTAATACAAAGTACTTAATGAACACTGTTGGCTGATACCAAGCAGTGAACCATATTTTGTATTTTGTAAAAGAATAATGCTACATTTTCAAAAACAAATGCTAAATCACTACAGTTTCATTTACTAAACCATAGTGTATGGTTGAAAAAATAAACATTTTTAAAATATTTTTTAAAATTAATATCCCATGTAAATTATTTTAATACTACGCCAGCAAGGATACAGACTTAATAATTGAAATAGACACAGCAGCTAAATTGTAATTCTTGGTAACTGAAATATCTAAGCTGTCGATTGTTAGAGGAAGTTTGGTTTTTTTTTTTTTTTTTTAAGAAAATTTCAGGAGAAGTTGATTTCTTCTCTTTATCTCTTCGAAGCTGCATTTAAAAGCTGTTCACTGTGCATAATTGTACAAAGTACTGAGAAATCATTTGAGCTAAACTAGCCAAGGAATTGGACTAAGTTGCCTCCCTAGTAGTAGGGGAGACCACTGTCTTATATTGGGATATTCGGTTCTTATAGGCATGTCTGCATCTTGAGTTAATCTTAATTTTTTCATACACACATAGTATAAGTGAAGTTTTATTTATGTGTCTAGTTACTGCAATACAATACCAACAATAGACATTCCCATAGATGCTTATACTGTTTTTGTATTAGTAATATTTTTACTTTTATTGGTTGTGTTACATCTGTTCAAAACTCTTTTAAAATATGGCATGATCTAATAACAACATTCTAGAATAATCTTTTATATCGGGAGAAAAGTATATATATATATATATATATATATAGAGAGAGATAGATAGATAGATATCCATCCTTGCTGCTTTAAGGATTTGCTCTGCTGAGTGACTTTCCTTTTTTTTTTTTTTCTTTTGGGTGGTGGTTGAATTTTACTTTTGTTAAGATTGATTTGATTGCATGGATTGTTTGCTTTTAATTAAAATTAATAAAAAGATACTGTTTTGACACTTTATTTCATTAGATCATCCTGCTGTCAGAAACTGTTAGATTTAGTTTGCATTCTATGCTCTTATACAGTATATAAACTGAGACTCCAAAGGTTTTTAATGTGCTTTACAAATGAAATAACTCAATATACTGGTTACAATTTGACCCTTTTTTTTTCTTTTTTTGCTCTCTCAGTTTGCTTCAAACATCAGTCCAGTAAGTACTGTTGAAGACACTTCTGCATCTAATTCGACATCACCTCTCTTGAGTTCAAATGATGACACAAGTGTCTATGGAAAAACTAGTGGTAATATATATTCCATCAATACCTCCTTTGTTTTTATTTATTCATTCTTATAGTTATTTTAAATCTATAATCTTACAAAATCATTTATTTTTTTAAATTCTGCATTGTGCTTTATTAATGTTATGTCTTTCTAAACTGCATTTTTGGCTCCTTTTTAAATACATAACTTCTTCCATAACTCATCTGAATTATTGCTAAATTAAACCATATGTGTTAACTTCTATATGTAATTATTTTACTTGGTAAAACAAGAAGGGTGATTGTTTCTTTTTGAGGAAAACCTTACCCAGTATTTCCAAATGTTGCAGGTATAGTCCCTATCACGAATACCCTATGTACTTGAAGAAGCTTCATTATAATTTATAACTATTACTACAGGATTATATTTATATGGCAAGATTGGATTATATTCATTTACATTGGTAACCATATTTAATTTCACAATTTACAAGAAAGTGTCAAGTTACATAATCATCAGCATCTCTTTAAAGTGATGCTTTTATTTTCCAATAGAAAATGTCTTCTAAAAATATCCTTAACTAGAGGTAGGGTATCTTGAATCTCTTGATGCACTTTATATTTTGGAATTTTTTTTTTTTTATATGAAAGTCCTATTTCTTTTAATTAGCTGTTTGGTTTCCAGGTTCCGTACAACAGGGGATATAGAATTAGGAACAAATTCGACTGATACAAATTTGTTAACATGTGTATTTTAAAATGTTCATTTTTTTTATGTACTTTCCTTTCTCTAAAAGTACCTTTGCAAATAAATGCAACACCTATACCATCAATTCAAGATAAGGAAAGCGGAGAATCAAATAGTTCTAAAATGTCCAGTGCCATGAATTGTTTGTCGTCATTGTCATTGAATAATACATCTGAATGGAAGATTCCAGCACTACTAAGTAAACAAATATCCCCTGAGGTAAATGCTCAGTCTTTATGCTTTGGAAACAAGAAGTCGTATTTGACATTTAAGTTATTTATTTATTTATTTTTTAATTTTTTTTATGCAGAATAAACCACATGCTGATGAGCATCCTATTGTGCATTGTATACCAAACAAGTTACCTGCACCTCCTAGAAGTGCTTCAGGTCTTACTTGTGATACACCAAGTAATAAAATACCCCAAGTTAACAGGTCAGGATAAATCATGGGTTTTTTTATCATCATTTCACTTTCATTCGATTATTTAATTGTCTCAAAATATGTGAGAGGCCTGCTTTTGTTTGAATTTAAACAGCTTTACCTTTTATGAACTTTCTTATATTCATGTGTAATTTATCATTTTTGCTGGGAAAACAATGAATTAACAAAATGAGTTAATATTATTTATATTTTAGGTATTATACACCAGGTGTTAATGAGTCTTGTTTGAGGACACAGATTCCAAATTCTTCCAATAAAAGTCAATTGGAAAAAATTTCATGTACTCCACTTCAGCAGTCTACTCCATTTAACCAGATGAAAAAAACACAGCCTCAACCAGAGGTAAAAATTTGTTGAATTAACCTTCATGCAAACTTAGTATAAACTCAATAGGAATAATGTTTTTCATTAAAGTCAGTGATATTTTTGACTTCGCTATTACATGTTATCAAAACTGTTTTTTAATTTGATGGCTATAAATGGGATTTTGTACTTCACATGACTCTCCAAGAATAATGCAATAGAAATGAAATATTATTATCAAAATTTGTATTTTATTGTAACAAACAACAAAGCACAAGGGTGCAAAAATTCAGTTGGGAACAAATGTATATAAGCAGTAGACAAATCTGCCTTATCCCTTCACAAATTGTTTTGCCTGTTTTTCAAGTGGGATGGCATCTCCCCGTTTACACTTTGTAATATTACCGTAAAGAATATCCTTTCATCTCCCTCACATTTATCATTGCTCATCTTGTATAAATGAGTACAATTTTTCACCGGCAATTTCTGTTCTCAAAAGAGAAAAAGTATTAGCCTTAGAAGATGAACCTAAATTTGCCTTTATTTTACCTTTTAAAATTGACAGTATGTATTAGAATGTAATAATTCATTCACTTCTGTTGCTGCAGTGCATAAGATTTATTTTTATTTCTTGGCAGGTGCCATTTCAAACATACTCTTGTGACAACATCTCTATTAATGGGAAAAGTTATTCTGTATTCAAGCAAATAGGCAAAGGCGGATCAAGTAAGGTATTGAAAAAATTAGTTCTTATTCAGATACTTACAACTTTTATGTCCTTGTGACAGGTTTACCCAGTAAGAAATGTTTACATGAAACACATTTAGAAATACTATAGTTCTAAGCAGGTATAAAGAATTAACAAATACTAATCACACAAGATGAATATATTAATCCCATTACTGTAAGAAGATGTGTTGTGGGAAGCTTAATTTTTAATGACAATTTTCTTATTGATTGCATGTCCCATCTTAAATAGCTTTTTTTGATTATATTGCAGACTAATTGCTATTGGCATAATTCATTACAAATGTTAAATGAAACGGTATTGAAATGGAAAAAGAAAAAAATACCCAAGCAGCATTTGCTGTACTCAGTTATATTCTATGAATTTAGCAATAAATACAGTAAATGTTTTGCTGTGGCTGTTTGCTTCTGTGTTGTGTCATTTTAACAATTTTTGTCCTTGTGACTCACAGATAACACTTCAGATTACACCAATTTGAGTCTTGCATGTTTATACCAAGGCAGCATATAGCATAAACCTTGTAACATGCAGAGGTGACTGTACCGTGCAACATGTGGATACAGTAGAAACATTAATCTGCACAAACTGTATAAAGAGCACAGATTCTAAGGCTAATGCAGATGTGTGTGTTTATAACCGTTTTACTGTATTTACTATTTGTATCATATTTTGGTTTGCAAGCATGAGTGCTAATTTCTCCATCGCTCGGCAGATTTTATACATTTTTGGAATTTACTTATTACTGATTACCCTTAAGAGCAAACATTAAGTCCTTGACACAGAAAAGCAAGGAACATTTCCTCCTAGTAAAGAGAGAGTTGTTTTTTTTTTTTTTTTTAAATATTGTGTATAATGAAGTGTTTCTTATTAAATATATTATTTCTTTTAAGTAGTTACGTATGCGTAAGCAGATATGCAACACGCATTTAAGCATAGGATTTGCATGTATTCTTGCATGGAAGCTTACAAGTTATTTATCCTTCTTCTCATCTTCCTTTTTCACCTCTCCAACATTTTCACAGTAGAGAAACCTGCTGGTACTGTGTAGAAAAGCAATATACAGTAAACCCTCGTTTATCGCGGTTAATCCGTTCCAGATTCTACCGCAATAAATGAATTTCCGTGAAGTAGGATTCTTTATTTATAAATCTAATATTTTCGCTGTTAGAGCATAGAAAACCTGTTTACGACCTTCTAAATACGTTTTTTAACATTATTAGAGCCCTCTAGACATGAAATAACACCCTTTAGTCAAAAGTTTAAACTGTGCTCAATGACAAGACCGAGATGGCAGTTCTTTCTCACAATTAAAAGAATACAAACATAGCTTCCCGTTCAAAGAATAAACGTTAGGAGCAGAGAATGTTAGAGAGAGAGAGAGAGAAAAGTAAACAATCAAAAATCAATAGGGCTGTTGGGCTTTTAAGTGGAAACACTGAGATAAAGTGGCCGCAAGGAAGGGATCAATGTGAAGGTAGTCTTTCAGCATTTTTTAGAGGAGCGTCCGCATCTTCTAAGCAAACAGCCCCTCTCCTCAAACCCCCTCCATCAGGAGCAGAGAATCTCAGAGAGAGTGAGAGAGTCAGAGAAAAGAAAACAATCAAAAATCAATACGTGCTGTTAGAGCTTTTAAGTGTGCGAAGCACCGCGAGAGAAGCATATATCATTGAGAAGCTTTATTTATTATGTAATACGTGCTCTGATTGGGTAGCTTCTCAGCCATCCGCCAATAGCGTCCCTTGTATGAAATCAACTGGGCAAACAAACTGAAGAAGCATGTACCATAAATTAAAAGACCCATTGTCCGCAGAAATCCGCGAACCAGCGAAAAATCCATGATATATATTTAGATATGCTTACATTTAAAATCCGCGATGGAGTGACGCCGCGAAAGTCAAAGTGCGATTATAGCGAGGGATCACTGTATTTGATTAGCATTTACAGTGATACAGCTGCTGGCTATCTAACTACCAGTGCTTGGTTAAAGAAACAGTAATTGCCTACTGGTGAGCAATGTTTTTAAAGGCAATACATACAGCTGATACATCAGTTGAATAGAAAATCAAAGCTGATACCATGTGACATATTGTATGAGTTTGGAACGGGGAAAATTCCTTGCATTTTATGAATGGGTAAGTTAGATGTTCTCAGTCACTCATTCATTCTTTTTTTATATATTATCAGAGTGCCCCATCAAAAGCCGCTTTATATAGCAAACAAGGCGACACAAGATTGCCTATGGGTAAGAAGGGTTTTTTCACTGTTTATAATGGTTCTGAGCTGCCTTTCAAGAAATAAATGAAACCTTAGGTATCTGCTAAAATGCATTCATTTTTTTATTTGCTTTGTAATTTTAAGCCCTATACTCTCTCTCAAGAAATATGTTTATAATACTTTTTTCCTTTTTTAATTGTACCTTGGGCTTACATGTTTTTTTAGGTATTTCAAGTGTTCAATTGCAGAAAACAGCTGTTTGCAGTTAAAGTTGTTGACCTGGAAGATGCTGACAATCAGACTATTGAAAGTTACAAGAATGAAATAGATCATCTTAATAGGTTACAGCAAAACTGTGATCAGATAATAAAACTCTATGACTAGTAAGTACTAATGAAGAAACTTTTTTTTTTTTTTAATCTCAAAGTTTAAGATGATATGTTTTCATTTATAATACCTTCTTGAGTCACTTACTGAATTTCTGATGTCCAACACATCCTGGGACGAGACTTGACTTTTTCAGAGAGATACTTTCATGTCCCACGAGACGGGACTTTGTGCCAAGAGTTTTAACCACGGCCAGCGCCAGAAATAAAAGACAGATAGTAGATAACAAAGTAGAACGTCGTAAAGAATTCAAAAACGTTTCCGTGATACAGATGCAGATCAGGTTAGAGATAATAAAAGTACTAAAATTCGAAAGTCTCAAAAAAATGATAGTAAAGATCGCATTAGCGCAAACAAATGGAAATTATTACGCTCTGAAATAACAGAACAGTGAAAAGAAATCAAATATATTGTTCAGATTTAAACTTAAGTCAAAGACTTGTCTAATTCGTGTTGCCATCAGGAAAAAGTGGTGTTTCTTCCCAAGACGTGTATCCGCGAGAATTAAGATTTGTTGTTTGGTGAAAGTGAAATCCACATATGCGAAGCAGTAGAGATACGAAGCGCAGGCCGGGGGTGGTTGGCGAGCAGGGAGCGAAGCACCCTAGTAATAATATTAATAATATAGTGGTTAATGATGACCAAATAACTTGCCCGTGGGTAACAATTTTGTCTTCAAAATAAACTGGATATTTATTTTAAAGTTGATTTTACATTGTACAAAAATGATCTGTCAACAAAAACAGTACTATCAATATTCTCATGTGTTTACTTAATTAGCTGAATGATTGTGGTAATCCTCATGTTTGACCTGAAATATATGTGGATTTTATTTTTCTTTTAGTGAAATAAATGAAAATTATATATATATGCTAATGGAATGTGGACACCTAGATCTGAATACTTGGCTTAGAAGCAAAAAAGCAGTGGATCCTTTAGAACGAAAATATTACTGGAAGAATATGTTGGAAGCAGTTTACACCATTCATCAACATGGTATTTTTGTAAAATATTCAATTTCTAATACATTGCTCTCTTCTATATTTTGTGTGAATTTTTGATTCTGTGTTTTTGTCTCTAAAAGTACTACTCTCCTTTATAAACAGGCATTGTTCACAGTGATTTGAAACCTGCTAATTTTGTAATAGTGGGCGCAACACTCAAACTCATCGACTTTGGAATTGCAAATCACATCCAACCAGATGTAACAAGCATTGTGAAAGATTCCCAGGTAAGTTTTTCATGGGTATTTGAGTCAATATAATGCAGTTTTTTTATAATTTAGTTGAGAATAGTGTTCGTATTTTACTTCAGTCCGTGTATTCATGTTAATTTTTCTAGTTGGTCTTACTCAGTGTTGGTAATTCTCGGAAGCGGCCGGACTCAAACCCGTGACCTCTTGATTATGAGTCAGCAGTTTTTACCACTACACCTCCCAAGCAGTCATGTCAGCGTCATACCCTAACCTGATTTATTTTTCTTTTGTTATATTTTTGAATAAAAGTACACTTGTTTTGTTATACTTGTACCTTTTGTGAAAGTGCTTATTTGATATTTGGACTATAGTCTTCACACATTATACACTTCTAAATTTTGTCATTAGTACTATAACTTGAAAAAAGTTTTAGGTATGTGTTCAACATTTCTTGCATTTCTCACATTTCCTGTCATCCTACATTTTACATAGATCATTGTAGACATGGAACACACATGAAATGCATGTGTTCCAAATATCGATGTATTTACCCTATACAACTCCAGGCATCTTAGACCCAGATAAACAAGACTTGAGCTGGGAGAACTTTTTGCCCGAGTTAAGCTGTGGTGATGGGCGGATGGGATAGCAGGCTGCTTGCTGCTTGTGCTGATTGACACATTTGCAAAACAAAAGACACTAATGGCGGGTGCAAAGGAATTGTGTGTGGATATCAACTCCAAAATTACCTTTGATATTTATTCACTTCTTTATAAATATTATATGTTTTGCATTTCATGCAGTCTTGGTATATATGTCATGTGAGGAATGTGTCTGTGATATTTACCTTTTGGAGCTTGAATTACTTTTGCTTTATCTCAGACTTTCTTTGGTTACTTTATCCTTTAATTTTTAACTTGTCAACAGGATTATGCTTTTCTTGTTGTTTCGGCCTTTTAAACACGTGAGCCACTTTGTTTTTTTTTTTTTTGTTTTTTTTTTATGTCTCAGCTCCTCCGAAGAAATTTTGTTGGAGGGCCGCAGTGGCTGCAAGTTTTTGTTCCAACCCAGTTGATTAATTAGAAAACAATCCTTGGCAATAATTTAATTTCATGACTTAGTGCTTTAACTCTGCCATGTCAGGTCATTCTCCTATCCTAGACTTTTTTTTCCTTTTCTAAGGATATCATCCAAATTATTTGAAGTCTAAAACTTATAAGAAATACTCAGTCCTTCATTTTTCTCTCTTCACTTTCTTTCAGAGTATTTAATTAAGCCAAATAGTGAACAATAAATCCACACAGGTGTAAATGGAAACAAGCTAAATGGAGAATGCTGGTCTCTTTTTTTATCATTTGCATTATTGCTAATAAGGGGCAATTAAAACTGAGAATACAGCTGTTTAAACTAAAATAAGCAATAAACGTTCAAATCTTAACGAGTGAGACAACTAAAATAAAGCAGAAGTGTTACTTGAGCAATAAGTGCTTCTTATGAAGTACCTGGGCTGGAACCAAAACCCGCAGCCACTGTGGCCCTCCAGGAACGACTTTGCCCACCCCTGCTCTATAGTGAATTATTATAGCAGCTCACAAAGATTCCTGCAATACTGAAGATAATATAACATGTTTAATATGAAAGATTACTGTCCACAATATCCTATGTTTCCAACTTCTCTATAAATTTTTAGTTGCATTATTTATTTCTGAATGCAATACAGTTCATTAAAAGAGTTTGGAATTATTGTATTCTCCTGCAACCAAACCCCCCCCCAAAAAACATTCTACCAGTACAGTAGACTTTGAAAAGGTTTCGCTTTGCTGACATACCCATGCCTAGCCACAAGGCCAGTTTTGTAAGTTTTAACTTGTTCATTCTCACGGCTGTACAGATTACATTGTTTGGCATGTGATGCCTGTCTTGCCTACAGCTGGCATCTTCCCATTTTGTATCTGGACATTGGTGCTTATGACTGGGATGGACGAGTGTGGTGAGGACATATGAACAAGCAAGGAAAGTGCAAAAGTTTGTTGTGCAATTTATTAAAAAATCCAGTGTCCAATAAATAAATAAGATGCACTGCAGTTAACTCCAGTATCTTTAATAATTAAATCAACAAAAATCAGTGCATCTGTGATAGTGAAAAAACAAATACATCTCAAAATAAGTTGAAAGCCAAGAATAAAAATAGCAAGAAATCGGGCTCCCTTTTTTATTCTCCACCTTGTAAGCCCAGCACGTCTTTCTTTCTCATCTCTCCTGCTCACCATTCAGGTCTTCTCAGTCTGTAGGAGATGTCCGTCCCAGTCAGCTCAGTCGGTCATAATTGGGACACTCTGAGACCTCCATCATTCTACATTTGACATTTGGTCAAGCAGTACCCCTGGAGCACTTCATCTCTCCTGCTCCCCCATATTAATCAGTATAATTGACCAAACCTGGAGTGCCATTCCTCCCGCTCCCTCACTGACTTGGGTCTGGGTTTGATAATGTTATGTAACCTATTTTAAAGTTATCTTGAAGTATAAATGTGCCATGCTTAAAGTATGTTTTTGAACTTGTCTAAGTTCATGTGTACTTTATGCTCAAAGGTATTTTTTGATTAAATACTGTTTCACTCTTTTAATAGGTAGGCACTTTAAACTATATGCCACCTGAAGCAATCAAAGACAGTTCATTCAGTGGAAAACCTAAATCAAAGGTAAGTTTTTATATTGGATCAAGTACTCCATTAAATGATGGATTGTAATAGATGCATTCATTTATTTATAGTTTATTTTAATCGGTGAAGCTAATATATATCAACACTTCTCAAAAATGTTTACTTAATATATTAAAAAAGATATATTTAAATGGCAGTAAATTAGTGGACTATAATTATACTACCTTATATTTAAAAGTTAGTATACTTTAGATTACACTGCTTAACATAATTTATACCCTGCATCTTTAAAACTGATGCATAGAAGCCTTCAAAGTGTTTAAAACTGCTTACAGAATAGAATATGGTAAGTCCTATCAGGGGAAGACTGTGTCATGTAAATTGTGTTAACATTTAAAATTGCTTTAACTGTTTGTCTAAATATTATCTTTACTACTGTACTGGCCTATGTGACTATATATGTTTAACATGTTTACATTCTTTTTTTTGATAGTTATTTTGAAGTTTTCTGTTCCTTTATTTTAGAAAACTTTGATCTTGTACACTCAATTAACAACTTTTTAGAAATGTCCTTTTAGTATACACCACATTAATGAAAAATGAAATTTAAAAAATGGTAATCGTAATTGTGAAAAGAGGAATTTAATTGCAAAGCAGAACCTGCAGCTTGTCATTTTATTTTAAGAGTATTTGTGTAGTGACATAAAATTGCTAGTTTATCATCATCCAATGTATCTGATGTAGGAGTGTCAGTAAGCAGGAGATTACTTTTCCAACAACAGACAGAAACTGGAATGGCCATTTATATCTGGGGCCTTTGAATCACTCACCAGTTATTACTTACAGCAGGTCAATTTGCCATTGCCAACCCACTGTGCTTTTATGTTCTTGCAGATAGGTTTACTTAAGACGCTGTCCTATTTGGTTATGGAGATAGCAGTCAAACTACATGCAGGACTGGAGCCATGAATCAAGCATTGTTAGGCACCAATGGCACCAAAACACTACAGTTCTGCTTATTCATGACTATATAATTTCAATTTTTATCTCTCGAACTACAATTCAAAGAAACGTATGTTTGGTTATATTTCATAAGTAGTATGAAATTTGCAATTGTCTTACACTTTTTCATGTAGTTTATGACTTTTTTAAACAAAAAAACTCTTTTAGAAAACAGAGTTATGCAGCCACTCTTTTCAAGTGAGTGTTTCCACAGTTCATTTAATTCAGTTGAATTTGTACTTAAGTATATTTCCTATTTTGAAACCAACATGCTCCTTAGTAAGTACAAATATACTGTGCTACATCAAGAAAGAAAACAATATATTCAGGTATTGTTTGTGTGTGTATACAGTATATAAAATACACACATCCATACATTGTGTGTGTGTGTGTGTGTATACATGTATTTGTATACTGGCTGTTATGTCAGAATTCTCACAGACCTTGTTCAGTAGACCAGCCACATGCTGAAAAAGATAATCCTGTAATTTCAGTTGAATAGAAAATGTCAGTCAAATGTGATTGAACATCCACGCCAAAACAGACTAAGTGTAACCTCGTCAATAGAAGAGAGAAATAAAATGGAAAAGAGATGGTAAAATAATAGTTACTGCACTTAATTAAAAAGTGATATAAAAGATTTAAAGTAGCAAGTATATGCTAAGCTAATATGATATCTTTTAAAATCTCATTGTAGCTTTAATAACTTTTAAGGTTTCTTTTAGATTATAATGTTTTTGCATAGCTGCAACATTAGCAACTAGTTTGTTTTAATAGGGAATTATAGCTGTCATCTACTCTAAATATTTGTAATCCACCTTGAAAAGGTATTGAAGAAACAGTCCCAACACGGTGCTCTGCAGGATGTTGCATCTAACTGCAGACTCTTAATAATGTAGTACTGTACACCCTTTTGCTTGTTGATAACAGTTTAATTAGTCTGGACTGAACATTACAAGAACATTGTCAGATATAAAGTTTTCTATCTTGTGCAATGAAATGGTGTGGTCAGTAATTTCAAAAGTTGCCCTTAAAATTAACAGTGAAAAAATATTGGAAATTCGTCTGTCTAAAAATATAAAAATGTCATAGCATTAGTGTTTCAGTTTTGTTACTGGAGTGGAAGCCCAACCTTTTTATATAAGCAGTAATGTTTAACGTGACTGAAGTTACCTGACTCTTCCTTCTGGTTCTATAGTATGCATATTTGTAATTAGCTTATCATTTTTATGTATATTTAGAGTTAAACCCATTTTCTTCAATATATAGTACGTCTGGCAAAAACCAACTGCATTTCAATAAATATGTATTAACCATGTTAAGAGCTAGGGTTGTAAAACTTAATTGAAATATCAATAAGTATCAGTTTTAACATTTTAAAATTACTTTGGTATCGATTTTATAGCCTACATTACTAATGCATTTCCAGTTTACCATGGCTTGAATTCCAGCCCTGTTTTAATCCACTCACATGTTAATAAGATGGTCTCAGTGTTATTCGTTCATCTGCATTCTTACCCTAAATACTATGCCAATTTAATTTTTTGAAAAATTCCCTAGAACAGTCTGGTATCCATATGAACTAATAATGGAAATAACAGGTTATTTTAAGTCCCTAACCCCATCACTTTTTGGACTATAGGGAGGAAACCTGGATCTAGGATCTACTTGATTAGATAGCTAGAACTTTTTGATACCAGGGTAGTAATTTGCTGTTTTACAGAATATAATATAAGACAGCAAGCTTATTTATATATATATTTATATTTATATTTATATTTATATTTATATATATACAGTGGTGTGAAAAACTATTTGCCCCCTTCCTGATTTCTTATTCTTTTGCATGTTTGTCACACAAAATGTTTCTGATCATCAAACACATTTAACCATTAGTCAAATATAACACAAGTAAACACAAAATGCAGTTTTTAAATGATGGTTTTATTATTTAGTGAGAAAAAATCCAAACCTACATGGCCCTGTGTGAAAAAGTAATTGCCCCTTGTTAAAAATCACCTAACTGTGGTGTATCACACCTGAGTTCAATTTCCGTAGCCACCCCAGGCCTGATTACTGCCACACCTGTTTCAATCAAGAAATCACTTCAATAGGAGCTGCCTGACACAGAGAAGTAGACCAAAAGCACCTCAAAAGCTAGACATCATGCCAAGATCCAAAGAAATTCAGGAACAAATGAGAACAGAAGTAATTGAGATCTATCAGTCTGGTAAAGGTTATAAAGCCATTTCTAAAGCTTTGGGACTCCAGCGAACCACAGTGAGAGCCATTATCCACAAATGGCAAAAACATGGAACAGTGGTGAACCTTCCCAGGAGTGGCCGGCCGACCAAAATTACCCCAAGAGCGCAGAGGCGACTCATCCGAGAGGTCACAAAGACCCCAGGACAGCGTCTAAAGAACTGCAGGCCTCACTTGCCTCAATTAAGGTCAGTGTTCACGACTCCACCATAAGAAAGAGACTGGGCAAAACGGCCTGCATGGCAGATTTCCAAGACGCAAACCACTGTTAAGCAAAAGAACATTAGGGCTTCATGTCAATTTTGCTAAGAAACATCTCAATGATTGCCAAGACTTTTGGGAAAATACCTTGTGGACTGATGAGACAAAAGTTGAACTTTTGGAAGGCAAATGTCCGTTACATCTGGTGTAAAAGGAACACAGCATTTCAGAAAAGAACATCATACCAACAGTAAAATATGGTGGTGGTAGTGTGATGGTCTGGGGTTGTTTTGCTGCTTCAGGACCTGGAAGGCTTGCTGTGATAGA
This sequence comes from Polypterus senegalus, assembly GCF_016835505.1. Classification (NCBI taxonomy): domain Eukaryota; kingdom Metazoa; phylum Chordata; class Cladistia; order Polypteriformes; family Polypteridae; genus Polypterus; species Polypterus senegalus. The sequence goes on from NC_053156.1 coordinate 113,403,266, forward strand.
TGGAACCATGAATTCTGTCTACCAAAAATCCTGAAGGAGAATGTCCGCCATCTGTTCGTCAACTCAAGCTGAAGCGATCTTGGGTGCTGCAACAGGACAATGACCCAAAACACACCAGCAAATCCACCTCTGAATGGCTGAAGAAAAACAAAATGAAGACTTTGGAGTGGCCTAGTCAAAGTCCTGACCTGAATCCAATTGAGATGCTATGGCATGACCTTAAAAAGGCGGTTCATGCTAGAAAACCCTCAAATAAAGCTGAATTACAACAATTCTGCAAAGATGAGTGGGCCAAAATTCCTCCAGAGCACTGTAAAAGACTCATTGCAAGTTATCGCAAGCGCTTGATTGCAGTTATTGCTGCTAAGGGTGGCCCAACCAGTTATTAGGTTCAGGGGCAATTACTTTTCACACAGGGCCATGTAGGTTTGGATTTTTTCTCCCTAAATAATAAAACCATCATTTAAAAACTGCATTTTGTGTTTACTTGTGTTATATTTGACTAATGGTTAAATGTGTTTGATGATCAGAAACATTTTGTGTGACAAACATGCAAAAGAATAAAAATCAGGAAGGGGCAAATAGTTTTCACACCACTGTATGTGTGTATATATGTATATATATATATATATATATATATATATATATATATATATATATATATATATATATATATATATATATATATATATATATATATATATATATATATATATATATATATATATATATATAAAATATACACCCAGACTTTGGTGTGAACACGTATGAGGAATGACTATAAAGCAAGAAAATTAGAGATGTTTTGACTTGGCTGTCCCAGTGAGGCATTCTGCAGACTTATTGCTGTTGGTATAAAGGAGACCCAGTAGTTTTTAACACACTTCTGTTGAATAATTTGTTAGCTGAAAGTCCTCATTGTTAGTGTGTCAGAAAGAGGATTTGCAGCATTGTTCGTAATGACACTCAATTTTGTTTTAATTCTCTCCTTTGATACCTCCTACATGGAGTTCAGAGTGTGTTCCATAACAGAGGTCACCATTTTAATTAGTCAGTTGATTCAGTGGGTGTCTCTTGAAGTCATGCTACTAGCCCAGCACACCACAGTGCAGAAAAATCACACTTCCCATCACAGAGTTATAGAAGATGTGAAGGATTTCCACATTAAAAGAATGAAGTCTCCTTAAGAAAAAGAGCCTGCTCTGGCTTTTCTTATATAGTTCCTCTGTATTCTAAGACCAGTCTAATCTGTCATTAATGTGGACCCCCAAGTACTTGTAGGAGTGGACTGCCTCAGCTTTCACTCCTTGAATAGTAAACAGACACAGATGTTCTTTGGTGTGGAGATTCTCAATAACCAGTTCCTTGGTTTTGCAGATGTTAAGATGCAGACAATTCACTTTGCACCAACAAAACAAAGTTCTCTATCTGACTCCTATACTCTGTCTCATCCCTTTTAACAACACCCAGTAAGTGGAGAATCAACTGAGAATTTCTGCAAGTGACATGCATGGCCTTGTAGTTGAAGATGTTCAGAGTGAAAAGAAAAGGATATGGGACTGTTTGTTATGGTGCTCCAGTGTTTCTCACATCTGTATCAGAAATGCAATCCTTGGGTTTCACAAACTGGTCTGTCCTAGACACCATAGGCTTATCCACCTACATATCTCTGAATTTACCCTTTAACAGGAATGACTGAATGATACTGAAGGCGCTGAAGAAATCGGTAAACTTAATCCTCAGATGCTGCCAGTTTTGTCCATGTGAGAAAAAGCCTTCTGGAGCAGATAGATAATTGTATCGTCTGCTCCAATCTTTGTCCAATGGGCAAAATGCAGTGGGTCCAATGGACTACCACAACAGGACTCATAGTCCAGGACAATTCTCAAAATGTTCTTCATGATGTAAGGCATAAGAGCCACTGATCTGTAGCCCTTAGGTAAAGAGGTACCTGCCTTCTTTGGAACAGGAACAATGCAGGATATTTTCCACAGTAGTGGCACTTTCTGAAGCCTTTGGGACAGACTGAACAAGCTAGAGGACACCTCAAAGTTAGTCGGCACAGGCCTTAAGAACTCGAGGACTGACTACATATGGTCCTCCAGCTTTTCTGGTGTGTAGCTTCCTCAGTTGTCTCCTTACTTGGTCTTCAGTTATGGACAATTTACACTGATGGTCAGAGGTGAACTTGTCACTAGCCAATCCAGTTGACGTGGTGGTAGTTTATATAGTAGGGATGGTGTGGAGAGACTGATCATTGGAAGAAGGTGGCAGTAGGAGGGGAAACCTGTTAAATTATTGGTTTGGGGCATTAGCTTTGTACACATCTCCTTTTAGCACCTGAGCCCTGGATTGCTTAAGTCTCATAATTATACCTAGTCCATTCCGACCTTCCTTCATGTTATTCTGAGTGAGTTTTTTTCTATGTTAGCTTTGTAAGCCTACTTTCCTCTTGTAGCTTTTTCTTTAGTGCATGTTGTATGTCCTTCAGAACTTCTTTGTCACCAGATTTGAATGCTGTCTTTTTCTAAATAAAATAATTTATGATTGGTTAAAATAATACATTTATAATTAATTATTATATAAATAGTAATTAATTTTTTCTTGTTCACTGAACTAATACTTAGCAAATAATTAGGTAACAATTCCAGGAGGAAGCACTTTCAGTATGATAACTGTGGTCTTCACATCCTTTCCCATGTTAAAAAATGAATCCTGAGATCACTGTAATACTGAGTCATATTAAAAATGGAATGTTAATAAATATTTAGTACAGGATGTTGTTCAGATAAAGAATATGTAATCACGTTTTTCTAATCATTGCTAAAAATCTGATTTGAATTGAATCAAATAATAGTTCTAATTTATATTTTTTTTTAAGTTCTGACTGATTTCTTAAAGTTGCATTGTTTTCTCTTATCTCTTAGATCAGCCCTAAAAGCGATGTATGGTCACTTGGCTGCATTTTATACTACATGACCTATGGTAAAACTCCATTTCAGCACATAACAAGTCAGATTAGTAAATTGCAAGCCATTATTGATCCAGCACACAAAATTAAATTTCCTGATATTTCAGAACAAGATCTTCATGATGTGTTGCAGGTAACTTGAACAGTATATTTATCTATTGTTATTGGTCTATTGATTGGCAACCAGTGAGAGGTACAACCCAGAATAAAGAATGCAAAGCTTCTTACAAAGTTTTATGCCTACCTGAAGTACCACTTTCTCCTTAAATACTACTTTATTTATGCTTGCAGTATCTCTCTCATTAATTGAATATCAGTTTTAATTTTTTATGTAGATATAAGTGACATGTAGTTCCGTAACCATAGTTATAGTGCTGTAAGTGCCGTGATGATTATTTTTTTTCTCTATTAATGGGAAATAGTATGTAAACTGTTACCTACTCATAGAAAATCACTGATTATTAGCTAAACAAAATAATTTATATTAAACAAAAAAGTGATAAATACTTTTCACAGTACTTTATAAGGAGCTCATGATTACTATGTTTATTTTCCAATCTTAATATTACACACATATTACTAAAATGGATGAATTGCTATTGTATAAAGTATTATATTACAGATTTTAAATGAATTAGTACATGATGGTGAGGTTACTATATATTGACTTGGAGATCTCCTTAGCAGTTTTTTAGTGGTTGTTTTTCTGGCTTATATTATTATTCCTTTAATTTTTTTTTATTTTTTATTTATTTATTTATTTTTATAAATATGTACAATTTGGGTAGAAATGCTTAATCCGCAATCCAAAAGAGAGGATCTCAATCAAGGAGCTTCTGGAGCATCCTTATGTACAGCTTCAGGCACAACCAGGGCCAGGTAAGTGCATTTTTTAATAAAATGCAAAAGAAAGCGAAATATACGTATGGAATACTTAATACAAAGACATGGGCTAGGTTTATGTTGCTAAGCCATAGTCGCCACTCTTTCTGCATATAATTGCAGTGAGGGAAGAAAGGAGCATCCATGCTAATAAATTCAATAGAACAGTTTCCTGAAAGAAAGCTGTGTTTTTGAATTGCATAGCATAAACATATCACAGTTATAGAATTGGAGGCAAAGTTTTTCAAGGAAACAAATCCATAATTGAAGAAAACTACAGTAAATGAAAGCACTATTAAAGATATAGGGATTTGGGCTACAGTCTGTTATAATTGCTGAATGAGAGCATAAAAAGATTATAAGGTGTGTGCTGCAACAAATTAACCATTACCCTAGGTATATTTGAGTCAAGCAATTGCAACAATCTTGTTCTTTCCCACAGCTTTTCGGGGGCATACTTACACAAATATCTTTAACAACATCAGGGAGAACATTTTTTAGTAAATTCTCTCTTGGAAGTTAAAAAATCTCTGGTGACATCTTTAGGTAAAAGACTATAGTGCAGCATCCACTTTTTTCCTTAATTTATTTAGACCACAGAATTCTTTGTTTTCAAAAAATGTAATGTAAAAAGGCAGTGCCAACACAAATAAACACACCTTCAATAAAATATCACTAAATCACAATATAACGTGAACAAGTGTATTCAATAATAATAAGTAATTAAATAGTATTTTGGTATAGATAGTACTCTGGCAGATCATGAGCTCATATGTATCAGTTGTAAACTAAAGTGATAGAAGTTAATTTAAACATGAAGTCCAAAGCAGCCAGCCAAATTTTCCATGTGGATATTTGAATGAAGCATGAGAACTTGGGAGAACAGACTGTATCTCCTGAGAAGGAGGAATAGTCAAGACAGATGCTGAAGCTTGGGTAATTCATAGGAAGAGTTATGCGCTTCGGTAGTAGTTACAGTCTAATGTTTATAGATAGATTCAAATTTAGCTTGCTGATGCATAAGTCAATGTAGAAAAATTCAGTGATACTCTAAAAATATTGATGCGTAAAATTCATTATTAACAACAGTTAAGAAAGCTGTGAACTGGTGCCCTGTCCTGGGTTAAGTAGTGGCTTCTGTAACCCTAAACTGAATTAAGTAAGTTGGAGAATATCAGTGGTAATAAAACTGTACGAATATTGTTTACGTAGCTAGGATGTCTGATGGATGCTTCTGTTCATTTTGAATATTAGATAGATGATACAGTGTATTTACATTAGTCGTCCTGGTTAGCTAGGCAGGAGGAAGCAAATGCACAAAGATCCATTTGAATAAGTAACTAAAGTACCCGGCCCCCACCCATGTTCTTATTTGAAATGGCAAATTTATTTTCCTCTTCAGTTCCTGACTTGGCCCACAGATAGTATAGTCACCATTACTGTATCACAGTCTAGGTGGCTCACAAATGTATTGAATAGGTGTATAATAAATATGTTTGCACACAGAGTACAATTAAAATATTCTTTTTTTTTTTAAGCAGTCCTGCACAAAAATCAAATCATTTTGCTTCTTGATATTTTCTCTCCTCTTTTCCATGCTGCATTGTCATCTGGGGGAAGTTGCCACAAAATGTACACTTTTTCTTATTGTAGTCCGTGAAATGGGTGCTTCGAGGATACTTTACCAAAGAGTACAGTACAGTGCAGTTTACACATTTAGTATCATCAAGTGAAAAGAGAGACATTTCCTTTGGATGAGTGATAATCGCTGCTTGAAAGGCCAATATGAAAGTCTTGTTCTCTATTAATGTCGATGTTTTATGTTACTGCTCCAGCCCTCCATTAGTAGTTATACATGCATGGGATAGACATTCTTTTATTAAGACAATATTTGGCTTAATGGCAGCTGTAAATGTAATAGTATTGAGAACACTAATTGGGTCTTTTCGTTGTACATCTAACTGTCTGAAGCCTACTGTAAATATACTGTGCAGTACTTAAGTTTGACTTTGCTAATAACTAGAAGGGCCACTGAAAAGCAGTTTAGCACTGTGAAGGATATAAATAGGGCTTGACTGTGATGTACGTGTTTTAACTTATTAAAATCAATGCTTGCATGCGTTTTGAAAGGTTTAATTTTTGATGAAATCAAAGCTACAATTAGTTGATAAAGTTAACTTGACAATTTGGATTGTGTTAATATATTTATATAATCATATTTTGTATTTTATTTTATAATTTTATACATTTTCCATATTTTAATTTGTACTTTTGTAATTTTTGTATTTTACATTTTTGCATGGCCTAAATTTTAATTGTACAATTTATAGTGTATTTTGTCTATTGATCTTGTGTTTCATATTATTAATTCTAAAATCTAAATTAACTTTCTTAAGTTTCATAATTGAGTTACCACTGAACAATGGAGCATAATTTGAGGCAACTTGTTTAGAATAAGACAGTTTTCACACATGATAAATTGGATAAGGTGGATTTAATTATTATTGTGAGGACATTACTTTGCTAGTCATTTTGCTACAGCTTCTACTTGCTGAGCAGCATTATGCATTTATGATTTCTTTAGCTCCGGTTGACATGAGCCTAATTCCCTTCACTGCATAAAACAAGAATTCATACTCATTAACACCTGCGTGCAGCCCCACTCTTGCTTGTGTTGGGCTTTAAATGGTCTGATTCCTTGAGGAGTTGTCTTATGTTCAGGTTAACGGTTGTTCTCACATATTTGTGCAAGGGTTTAGATATAATTTTGTAACTTATGGTAGCAAGGTGTTGAGAATATCAATACCATGATCTGTCAGCCCTGGCTCAGAACATACAATTTGTCATATTTTCAAAATGAATTTAATCTATAACACAGATTCTATAATGTATAATACTATAGCACAAAACCTTTAACCTTTTGTAGTATTAAGATGTATGCTGATTAGGTCTGGCTAGAAATATCGATTTTCTTATAAATCATTACTTTTCATTAAAAGATTTGATAGAGATTCTTATAGTCTCAAGATCAATCTCCTGAATCTCTGTCCTGCTCAATTTCTATATGTAGATTTTTGCTTATATATGTTTTTGCCGTCTGATCCAATGGGTAACGCTAATGCGCCTGTTAAGGCTTTCTACAGAAAAAGCACATTGCATAAAATGGTGTGTCCTCTAACTGAAATAACCTTCTTAGACACTTAAGTAAGATGTTTGGACTTGCTATGGATTCAAACTATGCCTTGGTAATGAACAACTGGATAAAAGCAAAGCCATATGTAAGCTGTGCAGTTCAAAAGTTTATCTCCCGACATCACCCAGAAACATTGTCTCAGACGATATTCAAGCGAGTAGAGCCTAAACAATTTGCAGTAGAGATGGTGTTTAGCTCCAAGCTCACATTTAAGTTGCCTCATGCACAAAAAATAAGAATCTTTAGCAGTTTTTATCTTTAAAGATAACACCCTACAACGTGCCTCACCCAGCAAAGCAAGCGGGAAATTGTTGGAATTTTCAGAGTAGCCTGTGGTACAAAAGTGAGCCTGTGCTCAAAGCAGCCGACTTGAAATAGCTCCATACCAGTGGCATTACCAGTCATGATGGCTGGTTCTTTTTCTTTTGTGTTCCATTCATTCATTGCCACTGTCAACAAGCATAAACTCTAGATCCTTGTTTTAAATGCTTCCTTCTTTGTCTAAGGAGTGTTAGGACACATTTTCAAGACTGATCAATGTGACTGCTGTAAGTGAGCAACTGAAGAGATGTGTAACTTGTTGAATTATACACATGAGTCTTCCTCCTATATCTTTAATTTTGATCAATTTAAAGAGGCTTCGTCTCTGACGCTGATGTCCGAGGTTTGATCCCCACGAGGGGTGCAGTGGAGTGTGTACGCCTGATGAGCCTAAATCAGGGCGAAACGTGTTTTTTTTTTTGGGCTGGAGTGGTGGCTCTGAGGCTAAGGATCTACGCTGGTATCCCGAAGGTTGCCGGTTTGAATCCCTGTCACTGCCAAAAGGGATCCTACTCTGCTTGTGCCCTTGAGCAAGGCCTTTAAACTTCAATTACTCCAGGGGCGCTGTACAATGGCTGACCCTGCGCTCTGACTCCAAGGGTTAGAAGTAAACCAAGTAATTTCCTTCAGGATTAATAAAGTTTTAAATATATAATATAATATATACATACACACACACACAGTGGTGTGAAAAATTATTTGCCCCCTTCCTGATTTCTTATTCTTTTGCATGTTTGTCACACAAAATGTTTCTGATCATCAAACACATTTAACCATTAGTCAAATATAACACAAGTAAACACAAAATGCAGTTTTAAATGATGGTTTTAAGAAAAAAAAACCCAAACCTACATGGCCCTGTGTGAAAAAGTAATTGCCCCTTGTTAAAAAATAACCTAACTGTGGTGTATCACACCGGAGTTCAATTTCCATAGCCACCCCCAGGCCTGATTACTGCCACACCTGTTTCAATCAAGAAATCACTTAAATAGGAGCTGCCTGACACAGAGAAGTAGACCAAAAGCACCTCAAAAGCTAGACATCATGCCAAGATCCAAAGAAATTCAGGAACAAATGAGAACAGAAGTAATCTACATATATATATATATATATATATATATATATATATATATATATATATATATATATATATATATATATATATATATATCCATATATATATATATATATATATATATATATATATATATATATATATATATATATATATATACACACACACACACAACTATCGTATATGTTCAAGTTCTATTTAAATTTTAAATAGAAGGAATGTTTCTTTAGTCGACAGAATATTATTCCGGAATAATCAACTCAAACCTTAAATAACTTATATTTTCCTCTCCATAAAAATATATCCTGTCAAAATTATACAAATTTAAATATGAACATGGTGCATAACAAAACCTGGAAATATAAATAAAATGTGTTCTTTTCATCAAATCATTCAGTTGTCTTTGCTCTTATGTCATTTTATCAGATTTGGACGCCTGGCATCTTTTTTTGGCAATAAGTTCGTTTGTTTGGTGTGAGGTTCTGTGTTGTGGAGATTCTCAGGATGGACTGCAGGTGCTCATCAGTGAGGTGACTCCTGTGTGCTGTTTTGTTAGTCTTCATGACTGAGGAGAGCTTCTCACACAGATATGTGCTACCCAACATGCACAAGGTTCGAGCCGCATGTAGACGGAGCTGGAGCATTTCTGCGGGAATGGAGTGAATAAACTGTGCGGGCCGTGCAGTATCGTACTTTGCCTTCAGTGTGCCATTACACTGCAGCTCAATCACCTCCATTTGAATCTGCAGAGGTGCAGTTTCCACATCTACAGCAAATGGGTTGCGAAACAACTCAAAATTTTTTTTTTGTTCTTCAAAGCCACCAAAGCACCGTGCAAACTCAGTGCACAGTGCGCTCAGTTTATTAGCAAAGTGCGTATTTGGGAACACCGTAGTGCCGACTTGGTTCAACATTACTTGGCAACAGGGAAAGTGGGGCAAGTTGCAATGGTGCATTTGTGTCTCCCATAAAAGTAGCTTCACTTGAAATCACTGTGATTTTGCACGGGTAAAAACGTCCGCTGAAGTGTCAGATTCTTCTTTAACTCTTCTGCTTTCTGTATCTTGTGCATTGCATTCAGGTCTTTCAGGTTATCTTGATGTTTTGTCTCATAGTGCCATCTTAGATTAAATTCTGTAATTACAGCCACATGAGCTCCACAAACCAGCGCTTCATATCCCCGGGCCATTAATAACAATAATATATAAAATGATCTCGCGGGCCGGATGTGGCCTGCGGGCCTTGAATTTGACACATATGGACTAAATAGAACTTGAAAAGATATATATTTTTTCAAATGTGATCGCGAAATTCAGCACTACAGTACATCGAGCCCGCGTGCTATTGTGGTTTTGCCTGCGTGCCTCAATGTCATCCTCCCCTTGCTCTTACTTTTTTACCGTTCATCTAATGAATACACTGAGTATGGCTTTACCAAAACGATCATTGATCGCGAAATAAAGTATCCATTATTCATAAAGCTTCAATTGGTGATCTGTCTTTCTGCGTTAACCGCATATTTTTTCATACGTCTCAAACCAAGGGGATGCGAGGCTAAAATGTATCGGGAAGCGTGCGTACATACTCAGTGCATCCCCTCTCGGGAATCGAACCTTGGAAGCTGGCGCTAGAGGCAAAGCCTCTACTATTGCACCACGGCGTGTGGTTTGTCTATTTGAGCGTAGCAGTGTAATTCAGTTTTTGTTCAGCACTCTTTGGAACTGTTGCTTTTTGTCTGCGCACTGCGCGGCAGTTCACATGAGCCGGTGAATATGGTTTTATATGTCACTTGCTCGCTTCTAATTGTTTCGCTGCCTTCTTAATCATATAATGTATGTTTTCGTCTGCGGTTTTTGGAGCTCTTCCTGGTTTTCTACGTACTGCGTGATTTACGTGGGAGGCGTGATGATGTCACACGAAACTCCGCCCCCCACGACTTTCGCGCTCAACTCCATTACAGTAAATGGAGAAAAATAGCTTCTAGTTATGACCATTACGCGAAGAATTTCGAAATGAAACCTGCCCAACTTTTGTAAGTAAGCTGTAAGTAATGAGCCTGCCAAATTTCAGGCTTCTACCCACACATATATATATAAGATAGATAGAGAGAGAGATTATATACATGTAGAGATATATAATATTTTAAATGTCCAATTGGGGAATGAATTTGGCTAACAGTTTAGTTGAAGGGTGTCTACATTGAGATTCATAACGCACGAATAGGTTGTTAAACATCATTTATTACTTTAGAAGTAATAGTTGATTGTTTTATATTATTCTTCTCAGGATGATATAGATGTTTTATAAAATAAATGCAATTGCATTGTATTTAAACAAGGACCGCCCCCCCCCATAATATGTATGAACTCTGATGTGGCGAAGCATAAGTTAAATTATGGTGAATTCTGAATGAGTGCAGTGCTGTGAAAGGTTTTTTTTTTATTTATATATTAAAAAAAGAGCAATGATCATTGTTCCAAAATACTGATATTAACTATTCATTACTAATCAAGTAATTCTTCTTAAATGTCATTCCATGCTTATGCATATGTTATGAAGTCACTATGTAGACCCTTCAAATAAAGTGTTACTGAAATTTATCATATGATATTAATGTTTTCTGCGCATGTTTAAGTAATCTCTTTGAAAAAAGAATAAAAAATCCATCAAATATATCTGTGCATGCTAATTCAGTCAAGATGAAGTTGATATTGAATCAGATTGGGGTATTGTTAGTATGAATCATATCAATGCTGATGCCCAGCACTAATGCTGATTTATGTTGCCAATGTAAAGTGAAAGGTGTTACGATGAGGCTGTAGAGTAAATGTATGTTTTAGTATTTCATGTAAATTACAAGAATATTTGAACAGGATTTTATTTTAGAAGATATCATTTTTCAAGTCAATGTACATGTAATAAATTTGAAATGGAAAATAACAGATTCATAACACTCTGAAAATTTGTATTGCAGTTAGCCTGAGTAAAAAGTGGAAAAGGAGCAATATATGAACTGCACAAAGTGCTATATTTAGAATTTTATTTTATTTTTTTGTAAACATTCTCTCTGATAAAATTAAGATATTGAGTGTTTTGTAAATTTGATATAAAATGTAAATTATTGAGTAAACGTAACAATCTGCTAGTTGGCAGTAGCGGGGTGAGAATTTTACTTAGGGCTTATGACTTCTTATTGCTATATTGTATGTGAATTTACTTTAATGAAAAAGTAATGTTGTTAAAACGCGGCTTGTTTCTCTTCTAATTTTTATAGAGCAGCAAGTTAGTGCCGAAGACTTGAAGCGCATAGTCAATCACCTGGCTTCATTAAGTTCCCCAAGGTCTCTCTTTAGGGCTACAAATGTAAGTATAAAAATATACAGTATGTTATTATATAAGGTTCATGCATTTGAAACCATTTCATCTTTTTATTCTTTATTGTGCTTTCATGCTACAGTGTGTTTTATGCTATTTTTCTCTGCTTGTATAAACAAATACGTACTTTACATGAGGAAAAATTACACGTTTTAGTGATGGGCAGGCAAAGGTCAGAGTGATGCAAAGACAAGATGGAACAGCAGTGCCTTATGTTCGATGCTACAAGCAGGTTGTAATTTCAAATATACATATTGTACTATGAGACTATAGTAAGAATTCAGACTTGTACCTTATAGAGGTGCGCAGTATATTTTGTATAAAATAGCCAATTTTTTAAAACATTACAGCACCAGGATTTCAGGAATTTTGGCACGGGAGATAAACACTAGATTTGAAAGACTTTGT